>NC_137829.1:36207738-36437151 GCF_963921795.1 Nannobrachium achirus
CGGGTCACTAAAACCACCGACCGGGACGCTAAAACCAACGACCGGGACGCTAAAACCACCGACCGGGACGCTAAAACCACCGACCGGGACGCTAAAACCACCGACCGGGTCGCTAAATCCACCGACCGGGACGCTAAATCCACCGACCGGGACGCTAAATCCACCGACCGGGTAGGTAAATCCACCGACCGGTGGTCGCTTATCCACCGACCACCGGGCTACTAACCCTAACCCTAACCCTAACCCTAACCTCAGTAACCTTACCTCAGTAGGCTAACCTGCCGACGCAACCTCCCGACCGGGTCGCTAAATCACCGATCGCGCCGCTAAAGCGAGCGACCAGGTCGCTAAATCGACCGACTGGGGCGCAAAATCTTCCGACCGGGTCACTAGATGTACCAACCGGGTCGCTAAATCTACCGACCTAAAACTGCAGGCAGGTCGGTAGCGCCCGGGTCGGTCGATTTAGCGGCGTGGACGGTGAAAACTACCGACCACGTTGCGACCCGGTTGTAGGTCGCTAAATGATCTCGCTCTTACTGAAGCATAGTGAAGTGATATTGATCTAGTGATATTGATGAATTCCAATTATCAAATTATCTCGCGGCACCCCTGGACTGGCATCACGGCACCCAGGGTGCCCCGTCACCCACTTTGAAAACCCCTGAAATAGGACACAGAGGTTATTGGTTGCAAACATTAACCCATTTAGAACGGGTACACATTATTGCGTATCATTATTTTATCTTTTAACTATTGAAAAATAGCAGATATACAAGCTCACAGCATGACACTGAGTGCCGCACTACAAGCTTGTAGATCTGCTATTTTTTTTAAATCTTGAAAATTTGTGCTAGATCTGCTATTTTTCAATAGTTAAAGCACAAAACAAAAGCGTAATAATGCGTTCCCGGTCTAAAGCTGTTTGCACACTGCTGCGTTTTTCGTTGCGAAATGCGTTTTTCAGGGCAAGGAGAGAGAGAAAGATAGAGAGAGCAAGGGACGAGTGGTGCGCGAAACGGGCGGCAGTGTGCAAATGTGACTGACATAACGTGAGGTTAATTTTTTTATTTGAGTGCTCCGAAATTCACTCCGATATTCGGCCCGAAAAACGCAACAGTGTGCAACCACCTTAAATGGGTTAAACCCCCTCCCCTATGAAGAACATTCATGGGGGGCCCGCAGTGAATCCCAGAATTTGGTGCGACACCCCTGATGACACGACACTCTCTGACACGCACACGCACACACACACACACACACACACACACACACACACACACACACACACACACACACACCTTGTATGTGTGTGTGACACACAGTACCTAATGTTATTCTGTAAATTCTCGGGGCATAGGATTGTTCATAGACCTTGCCTGACAGCTTCATGGCTCTGTGGATTTGTAATCTGCATTCAGAGATGAGGGCAGGGAAATCACTCCGTCTTTGTCTTTTGTCTCCAGCCTTTACTAATAAACCTTCAAATACATTGTACATTTTAAACCTACATTATGCACTTTGTACTACCTATGTAGTATAGAACATGTCCCAAGTATCTGCCAGATTTGTGTGTGT
Organism: Nannobrachium achirus; assembly: GCF_963921795.1. NCBI lineage: Eukaryota > Metazoa > Chordata > Actinopteri > Myctophiformes > Myctophidae > Nannobrachium > Nannobrachium achirus. The sequence goes on from NC_137829.1 coordinate 36,209,317, forward strand.
GTGTGTGTGTGTGTCTGTGTGTGTGTGTGTGTGTGTGTGTGTGTGTGTGTGTGTGTGTGTGTGTGTGTGTGTGTGTGTGTGTGTGTGTGTGTGTGTGTGTTACCTTCGGGGTCAATAAAGTATCTATCCATCATGTACCGGTACTGTTTATTTCAATGCATGCATCCATGTACTGTAGTGTACACAGTATGTGTGTAGACTGTAGAGTATGGTGTGTGGACGTTTGTGGTTGGGATATTATGTATGGGCTTATTTTAGTTTTCAAAAGTTTTGGTGAAGAGAGTTGTCGTAGATGGAAAAATAACTCATCAAGTACAGTGCAAATCAGGTCTGTTTTACTAAGCATAGGAGAGAGGGCGAGATCATTTAGCGACCTACAACCGGGTCGCAACGTGGTCGGTAGTTTTCAGCGACCGGGTCGCTAAAACCACCGACCGGGACGCTAAAACCAACGACCGGGACGCTAAAACCACCGACCGGGACGCTAAAACCACCGACCGGGACGCTAAAACCACCGACCGGGTCGCTAAATCCACCGACCGGGACGCTAAATCCACCGACCGGGACGCTAAATCCACCGACCGGGTAGGTAAATCCACCGACCGGTGGTCGCTTATCCACCGACCACCGGGCTACTAACCCTAACCCTAACCCTAACCCTAACCTCAGTAACCTTACCTCAGTAGGCTAACCTGCCGACGCAACCTCCCGACCGGGTCGCTAAATCACCGATCGCGCCGCTAAAGCGAGCGACCAGGTCGCTAAATCGACCGACTGGGGCGCAAAATCTTCCGACCGGGTCACTAGATGTACCAACCGGGTCGCTAAATCTACCGACCTAAAACTGCAGGCAGGTCGGTAGCGCCCGGGTCGGTCGATTTAGCGGCGTGGACGGTGAAAACTACCGACCACGTTGCGACCCGGTTGTAGGTCGCTAAATGATCTCGCTCTTACTGAAGCATAGTGAAGTGATATTGATCTAGTGATATTGATGAATTCCAATTATCAAATTATCTCGCGGCACCCCTGGACTGGCATCACGGCACCCAGGGTGCCCCGTCACCCACTTTGAAAACCCCTGAAATAGGACACAGAGGTTATTGGTTGCAAACATTAACCCATTTAGAACGGGTACACATTATTGCGTATCATTATTTTATCTTTTAACTATTGAAAAATAGCAGATCTACAAGCTCACAGCCCGGCACTCGGTGCCGTGCTGCGAGCTTGTAGATCTGCTATTTTTGAAAAATCTTGAAAATTTGAATTTTGACCCGATTCTATAAGTGTCTTTTGAATCCTTCTAGATTTTTTGAAAAACCGGTGTTTTTCTGGCCAATCTGGCCAGCCATCGTCAAAGAAAAGGTCCTTTTCACTTAAATGGAGCTCAGTTAGCCTGTTCTTGAGAGACTACTATGTCAGTGGTTCTCAAACCTTTTCATGTGAAGGACCCCCAAAATTATATTTATTTGGCCAGTCCAGCATCTCAAAATATTTAGTTCCAGGGACCCCCCAGAAGCAAAATTTGAGTTACAAACATTCACTTTGAAAATACATATATTCAAAGATTTGCACACATTTTCACGACCTTTTTCAAAAATAGCAGATCTGCTATTTTTCACTGGTTAAAGCATTTAATAATTCTAGGCCTAAATCCATCCCACCTCTTTAGTGGCTGGCCAGACACTGAAGAGCACCGCCGTTCATCACGTCATGGACAGACAAACACAGAAACCTCTCGAAAGAATTCTCTGTTCTCATGTTCTTCCCTAAAACCAAGTGCAGACATAAATCTACCGCCTTTTGTTATACTGCCGAAAGTGTCTGGTTTTACACCGGGGGCCCACAGGAGACTGAGGAGCTCTGTGGATACACATTCCTCGCTCAGGGGCCCCAATTACTTCTCTTTCTTTCTGTTTCTGTCTGTGTGTGTCTCTCTCTCTTTCTCACAGTGCCACTCATCTTGTCTTTTTTTTTTTTGGAGCTGTGTGAAGCACAGGCTCCCTATACGTGGCCGTGTGGGTCTGTGTGTCTGTCTGTCTGTGTGTGTGTGTGTCTGTATGTAGCCTGAACTTCCTAAACTTCGGCACGCTACTAGTCCCACAGTTTTGCCACCACACACTCGCGCCATATGTCAAATCGACCGGCTTACTCGGGAATGGTGGGCTAGTAACTTGCTAAGAGAAAGGTTCAATGGTTTAATTGATATTAATTTATTAGTGAATTCATTTTTCCCATTGACTTATAATGGGAATCGCAAAAACTCACATTCAATTATTTGTCTCTCGCAAACCATAGGGGCTACAGTTTCAAGACTTGGAGAGGAGGTTCATAATGATTTCAAGGATTAAATAAAAAATAATTGTGTCATTTGGCCTCATGGTGGCGCTATAACAGCCCAGTTTACGTTTTGGCCTATAACTGTTGAACCGTAGGTCGGAAAATTAAAATTATTTTTACCCTGGATTCCCTGGGTCAAGACGCATCTCCCGATATAGGCCACGCCCATTTGCGCCAGGATAGATTTTCCGCCATTTTGAATTTTCTCCAAAACACACTTTTTGTTCCTTTTCCTACATATTTTCTTCAAATGTCTTAAAAACCGGTACACATGATCTATGAACCTATGCAATGAACATACTCAAGGGATATTGCGATAGTCCATTCCGTTCGTTCGTAACGGGCTTCCAAAGTTAGCGGGAGGGGCCCGTTTTGCAAACAATAGCCATAAATCACAAACAAAAGGTCCAGTCAACACTGAATTTCAACCACAGGTCGGGCATACTCAACGAATCCCCAAAAGCATTTCCACTCTGCCTCATGGTGGCGCTATAACGGCCTACTTGTCTCGTAACTCTTGAACCGTAGGTCGAAAAATTAACATTATTTTTTCCCTGGATTCCTTGGGTCAAGACGCATCTCCCCATATAGGCCACGCCCATTTGCGTCAGGATAGATTTTCCGCCATCTTGAATTTTCTCCAAAACACACATCAACTGCAATACACACACACACACACACACACACACACACACACACACACACACACACACACACACACACACACACACACACACACACACACAGCTCCACTTCACACGGGTGTGATTTTTTTTTATTTAAATTTTTTATCCCACCATTTTTGTTACCTATTTTTTTCACCCATTGTCAATTGTAGTCATGGGCGCTACACTCCCAACCTGGGGAGAGCAACGGACAGGTGCCGGCTACACAGAGCTGGATATTTCTGAAGCTAGACATTTGCTAGACATGTTTTTGTGCGGTTCGCGGCCGAAATATCCAGCTTCATGTAGCCACATGAAGCTGGATATTTCGTCCACGAAGCTGGATATTTTTGAAACCGGATAAATAAGACATTGAAAAATATCCGATTCACTGGATGTAGACATGGTACCCGGATATCTCTTAAGACTTTACTGTGTGTGTGCTTGTCCCCCTAGTGGAGGTCTGGGGACTCAGATTATTTTAGGCCTAGATATCTTTGTCGTGTGGACCTAGATATTTTTCTATGTGGATATCTGAAAAACCGGGATATATGACAAATCCAGCTCCGTGTAGCCTATGCCTAAGCTCATGCTTCCTTCAATGCATGACGCGTCCAAGCCACTTCTTTTCACCTGACAGGGGGAATTTACCCGGTTGGATGTACCATAGCGCGTGGAAGGAACACGTTATTCCAACCATTTCCTTTCCCCTCCATCAGGCACCCCGGCTGGCCAGGGGGAGGCAGTATAGAGACCAGGATTATTGCATGTTTCGTGCGGGTACCTACCCTAGGAGACATGGGGAGAACATGCAAACTCCACACAGAGATTTTATGGCTTTGAATTATTTGACAGGAAACAGGGAGAGAGAGATGAGGAGTGACACGCAAAAAAGGTCCTCAGGATCCGAATCCGCAACACGCTGTCAGAATGCATTAGAGCCTATGAGGTATTTGTCACGGTATGGATTAATGCAGGGGTCTTCAGCGTTTTCAGGCCAAGGACCCCTTAATTGAAAAAGAGATGAATGAACCCCTCTACATATTGTATAAATGTGTGATGCAGATTTTCATTGATTTCACAGATAGATTCATAGACTTGTTTGACAGCACATTCTATGTTGGATTCTTATTTTTAGTTAACTTGACCTTTCACGCTGTACTTGGTCTGCTCTTTCTTTACCTCTACACCAAACCTATTTGCAGAAAATAGCCAATCTACAAGCTCTCAACGCCTCGCAGCGCGTTGAGAGTTCTCCTCAGAATAGGGATGTGAGGGTTCAAGTTGTTAATTTAAAAGAATGATCCTATCACAAAGATTTGGCGGCCCCCCTGTAGTAACTCTGAGGACCCCCTAGGGTTTTCAAAGTGGGTGCCGGGGCACCCTGGGGTGCCGCGACGGCAGTCCAGGGGTGCCGTGAGATCATTTGATAATATTTGGAATTTATTTGGACACTAGAAAAAATATTTAGTATCATTTTAAACTTAAAGTACAAAGTTATTTTCAGTCAGTTCTATCCAAAATGGCTATTATCTCAACGTTTTCCTCGCAACATAATCACTAAAATATCATCACTGTCGGGCAGAAACCTTGTATCTCCAAGTTTCAAATGTGTAACTCTTTTAGTAAAGCAAAGCCCTGCTTCATCATACAAGACTGTCGAACAAAACTAGTGAAAACAGCTGATCTACAAGCACACAACGCCTCGCGATGTTGTGTGCTTGTAGATCGGCTGTTTTCACTAGTTTAGTACATTTTATAGATGATAAATACAAAATGAACGGTTTTCACCCGACAACGTTTCCACCCGACAACGACGATATGCTATAAATATAAGGTGCTGGGAGTGAAAATTATAATGGGGTGTCTCGGATTTAAAAAAAAATATTTATGGGGTGCCCTCAGACAAAAAGGTTTGGGAACCCCTGCCCTAGGGGTCCCAGACCACCTGTTGAAGACCCCTGGATTAATGCATATCTATCTCTATTCATCTCCGTCGCTGTGTGAGTGCTCTTTTCTTATAATCAATTTAAGGTATGCTCTATTTAAAGGCCCCTACCAATGACATCATTGATGACTCCGTTTCACGTTTCACATTTCACATTTTGCTACCTTGGATCTCTAGTGCAGCTACAAGGAGGAATTGTGGCAAGGGGTGCATACATAGTGTCTGCTTCCAAAGGCAGATACAGTTTGTTTAAAAAAAAAAAAGAAGAGAATATCCTTCTAATGCGTAAGGGGCATTACTTTTTTCATGTTTATTTTTATTTGAAATGAGTTTTTTTGCTTTGCTCAGCTTCATCTCTATCCTACGAATGAAATCTACCACTATCCAGTTGTTCTCTCCGCTCTCCCTACTGTACTGTACACCCTCTTGCACACTTCGCTATAGTCCATTCATATAAATACAGTATACTCCAGTCACTACACTTATCCCTGTAAGTAGTCCCTATGGGGCCAATAGGCTAACCATCACAACAAGCTCAGGTAGCCCATAAATTGTTCAGCAGAGCCCCTCCAGGGGACCCTCGCTGGTGGCAGGGTAGTATCTATAGCACGACTGCATGTGAATCTACAGTATCCTGCTTCCCCGCTCTCTATTATGAACAATTCCCTTTTACGAATGAATAGTTTCAGACAGAGCACCCCGATCAATATTCATTAGGGATGGGACGATATGAAAATGTCATATCACGATTATTGTGACAAAAGAAATCGCGGTTTACGATATTATCGCGATAATCAAAGTCCATTATCCTGGGGCGGAACATTTGCCAAAAAATAGCCGATCTACAAGCTCACGGCGCGTTGCGAGCTTGTAGCTCGGCTATTTTTTGCAGCTCTACAAATAAAAGGTGAATTGATCCCATGCATGACGGAGGACGATAACACGATAAATGAAATCTCCACGATACGATTATGTGTTTTTTATCACGATAAACGACAATATCACGTATCATCCCATCCCTAATATTCATGAACATGTTAGCATACTGCAGTGTACAGTATAGCCTACTGTATGCTGTAGTGGCTAAAATACAATTTTTGTCTATTTTTAAATAGATGAAAATGCCAGGTAGCATCAGAAAATATATAAATTATATGAATATAAAGGCTGGAGTTGCTGGAACTACTCTGGGTGTGAAACAATTAATATGACACCGATGACAGGAAGACTATCCGGGAGAACTTCAGTGTGTTTCCTGGTTTAAAACTGACAATTGCTGCAACCCAGCCTGGAAGATACCTCCGGCATGGATTCCTACAGCACATTTCTGCATTGGATGTTGCAATGTTGCAGAATAGTGTGGTCGCCGGTTTGATTTATTTGATTTCTGTCCGTAGCCTTTATAGTGTTTTATATAATTGTATTTACCAATGCCTGTTCTTTTTAGTTTTGTTTGTCTGAAACCAAGGACCACAATGGAAATAAGTCTTTGGATTTATTGTGTTTTTAATTTATCCTTATTACGCAGCATGTCTGTTTCATGTGTTTTCTTTAAAACCTGACATCAAATAAATCAAATGAATGAAGAAAATAGCTCTGTGGAAAACAAAAGCTTTGGATATGAACATGTTGTTCACCAAGATCTCCAAAAAAATAAAAAAATCATAAACACAGGCAAATTAAAAAGCATGTAAAAGGCTTCAGAATTCACAACTGAAATATTAATGGGTGTAATTAAAAACTCTCTTCTCTCCTTAATTTCTGCATAAATCAAAAACCCTATGGTAAAAAAAACATGGAGCCCACTAAACCCACCTAAAGCCAAGCCAACTAAGCGTTGTAAAATGCTGAAACACTGTAGCCTTGTGTAACCAGACTATATCATTGCGTGGATATGAGTCTGGTACTTCTATATGGAACTCCTTTTCCCAAGGGGTGAGTTAAAAATGTCCATGCATATTTGAATACTGGGCCCTGATTGGTCATCCAACTTTACAGGGCCAGACCCAAATCTGCAGAGGGCAATTTCTTTTTGCATCGGCAGATTTGTCTGATTCCATGCTAGAAACACTGACTGTACATTAGGTTTCACTTCAGGCAGTACGAAGTTCAGTCCTCTAGCTTCCTATGATGTCTACAAACAGATTTAATACCACTCGTCCCTAGACAATTTTCCCTCCTCGCCCCCAAACTGTGGAATAAACTCCCTGTCGCACTTAGAACTACAGACTCACTCCCTAGCTTCCGCCGTGGACTGAAGACTCACCTCTTCAGACTCCACCTAAACCCATAGCACTGTAACGCTCCCCCTTCCCTCAATGACCATACATGAAGATAGCATTTTTAGGTTTTAGAAAAGTTTTTTTACTGATTAGGTGCTATGTTATTGTTTTTCTAGATTGATATTCCTATGCCTTTTTATATTGTTGTTGATGTACTGACATATTATCTTGCTTATTATATTGATGTATTACCTGCTTATTGGAAGTCGCTTTGGATTAAAAGCGTCAGCTAAATGCCTAAATTGTAATCCAATGTTTTGAGAGAATACTGAGTGAGAAAGAGGCACATGGTTGACAGCAGAGGGTACTATGAGCTGCTCAGAGAGGATGCTCAGTATTGTGGTGAGAAGAGGTCACAACAAGGTACAGGTTTCAGAGTGTGACCTTCAGGTGACACAGAACCCTCTGCATTACACAGGAAATACAAAAGAAAAGAAAATATACATTACCCTGTACCAGGGGCGTGCTGGCCATTGGGAAAAGCGGGACAACTCCCGAACGGCCGGTTAATTCCTGGCCGGTCCAGGCCGGGCATTAGGAAAAAAATGAAAATAAAGTGTCGGCCTTCGTTCCATTTTGGGGGCTGGGCGGCCAACAAAGAAAATCGTCAATGTCGGGCAGAAACCTCGTATCTCCAAGTTTCTTTTTTTTTTTTTTTTTCGCAAAGCAAAGCCCTGCTTCATCATACAAGGCCGTTGCACAAAAGTAGTGAAAACAGCAGATCTACAAGCACACATAGATCGGCTGTTTTCACTAGTTTAAATCATTTTTAAAATGATAAATACAAAACAAACGGTTTTGGACGTACAAGGTTTCCACCCGACAACAACGAAATATAACTCATGTAATTTGCCCACTGGCTTGTCACTTGTCATGATCTGAAATGGCAAATCTTTGAGTAGCAGCAGCTCTATAGCGCGCAATGAGGGCCTCTCCAACTGTTTTTCCCGGGCTGAATCAGGGGCCCAGCACGTCCCTGCCCTGTACCCACAGTGAAGGCTAGTTGGCATTGTAATGTTGTATGCGTGTACCGGTATATGCATGCTTGCGTGTGCATCTTTCCTGTCATGAACATGAGTTGGTCTGTTGAATTCCTGCGTTTTTGTTTTGTGTAGCACGAGAGAGGTAGTGTGAGCATGGGTGAATATATTACACACATCTCCATGGATTTGTGCAGCCTTGTGTGTAATTTGTGAGCATATGGGCCTATTGTATAACGGCTTGTATGTGTCTGTGTGTGAATATTGTTGTAACCAATTATGATTCACGTTAAAGTGATCTAACATAGACAGGCATATGGTGGCAAAGTTACGCTAATTATTACACCACAGCTTACGCATTTATGCATGAAACATATACAGTCTGAAACATGAAATTCCTCCGACAAACTGTCAAGGGGAACAGTTCAGATTCAAACCACAGACAAATTAATTTTTGTGTCTAAAATGTCAAATCTGTTGTTAATTTATCCATTTGTAAGTCAGAGCACAGTCAAGTCCTCTGGTAATTTAACAATTTGTATCTGAGAGTATAAAAAAGTTATACACGCTCAGAATTAAACTGACACTGTATATTTTATTGTGTATTCACGGGGATGAATTTGTGGGTCGCGACTCGCGGACCCATTTTTATGGGTCCCTTAATCTTTCCTACATTTTGTTTTTAATAATTATTATTTCAAAACATTTTCAAAAAACATTCCCCAAAAAGCTTTTCATGGATATAAAAATAAATCAATGATTTTTCTAAGTAATTTCATTATTAAATAAAAGAAAAATCTAAGAAATCCCATAAATTGAAAACAAACGTTTATGAAGAAGTGAAAATAGCCGATCTACAAGCTCACAACGTTGCGCGACAACGTTTCGCTGTCCACAAGGAGCACGTTTGGGTCCCAATCAAATGTCTAATTTTTCATTTGGGTCTTCCACCTGAATAGTATGGGAACCACTGAATTAGAACCAGCACAAACAAGTACTGTTGTTTGCCCGCACAGTGTACAAAACACTGATGTTGGCCTACAAACCAACCAAAGGTATGGCATCCCCATATCTTCATAGCCTCAACGACCTTGCAGGCTTATGCAAAGGTGAAAATGTAATTAATCCCCAGAATTTCTTGGTTTACCTACCTACAGATTACTATTTCTATGCATGTGATGTATTACCTGTCCCTGCTTAATGTAAGTGGCTTTGGGTTAAGAGCATCTGCTAAATTACTACATTTGTAAATTGTTGATTGTAATGCTGTAATTAAACCGTATAATAATGGTTACTGATAGTGCATGTACTGTAATGTTCACATTGTGTGTGTGTGTGTGTGTGTGTGTGTGTGTGTGTGTGTGTGTGTGTGTGTGTGTGCGTGCGTGCGTGCGTGCGTGCGTGCGTGCGTGCGTGCGTGCGTGCGTGCGTGCGTGTTAGAGATGCTCCGATTACCGATATGGCAGAATCAACACCGATTCAATACAGATACCGATCCGATATAGCACATATTTGATATATTTATATGAAATAGTACAATACAATAAAACCAAAATAAATACGGATATTTATGATCGGTGGCATCCCTAGTAGATTTTTGTCTGTATATGACATGCATTTTGCCTTATACCGTAGCAGCAGCTCTCACTGATTTGGATATTAGATACAGACCAGGTTCAGCTTGACAGCTTCACTGTGAGGTGTGTGTGTGTGTGTGTGTGTGTGTGTGTGGGGGGGGGGGGGGGGGGGGGGGGCTGTTAGCATGGCTTCCATTACTGACTAGAGTGCAAGTTGGCTCCAGGGAGCTTGACTAAGTGCTAGTTGCTATTCCACAGTGCACTTGACATGCGTGTACACACACACACACACACACACACACACACACACACACACACACACACACACACACACACACACACACACACACACACACACACCATACATTAACACGCATACATTTATCTAGACACAAACTGGCTATGCCATGGCCAATTATAAAAGAGGTTAATATGTAGAGAATATGAGAAAAGAGTATAGTGTTTGTGTCTCAGAGCCATAGGCGGCGCTAGGGGGGTGCTTGCAGGTGCTTTAGCACCTCCAAAGAAGCCCATAGCACCCCCGTAGCACCCCCAAGAAATGCTCAGCCAATTTTTTTTTATTTTTTTTTCTGTCATCAAATAAAATTATCTTGTTCAAATCTGTGACATTGGTGAAAAAAAGATTCCTGCCCACTAGAAGTCCTTCATGATAAGTTAGGAGTAGGGATGGAGATCGGAATCTGCCGATATCAAAAAACGGCTGGTATGATATCAAACCGGCCGCGTTGGTGACCGGCCGGTCACTGACATAAATTCCGGTTTTATGCCGATTGTGTCTATCGCACTGCACTGCACAGCATGATGCTCTGGTCCTCTGACTAAGTTAAACATAAAAGTAAATAGCAGCCAGTCTACTTAGTGGCAGCCTACAGAATACAGATGGTGCTGATTACCTTTGCAATGTAAGGATATATTCCATAATCCTGTGTCAATGTCGTCTCAAAAAAGAAGGGAAAAAAAGCATCGCAAGGCTTTCCTGCCTCCAGAAGGTCCATGCAGAAGGAGTTTAACTTTCATTTAACAGAAAGCAACAGCATTGCAAAAGAGCCTGTTGCAAGCGACAGAAAAAGCCATACCACCTCCCGTTTCTCTGTTGTTGGAAAAAAAAAGTCAGTTCACTTTGCGTGGTGTTGTGTGTCTGTCCACAGCACACTGGATTAATCAATGCATGTCCAGGTGAAGCCCGTTAAAGGTCGTTATTTCACAAAGTACATTAAGCAACAGAAATGTATTATGTACCATGTTAAGTCCCTTACAGAGGTTTTACAACCCAAAACAACAGGAACAGGGTCATGAGGTAATATTTTGCCTTAAATATTTGAAAGGAAGGAATAGACTAGAGTCAGACTACTAAGTGTGACACAAGGTAATTTTCTCACCTTGAAAACAATGAATGCAACCTTATTTATTTTGGCTTTTAAGACAATCGTTTTGCTTGTTAAAAATATTTATTCAATTATAATATTATTAATAATATTTGAAATAAATGATCTCAATATGTATACCCATCATTTTAAAATAAAGGTTTTGCCATAATCATGCAGCTCTAACAGTGACACAGACATAGAAGCAATGGCACAGCAATTATAAAATATATACAGTAGTAGGCCTATGTATTTTTAACTTTAGACTTTTCAGTGAATGATCAGCTGGCATCAATATTATATATCCATATCATATTAGACTGGATATTGTCTGTGATTTTGGATATTGTACTATTGTGATTGATTTGGCATTAGTGTTCTTCTAGCTCAAATTGAATTATGTCTTGTAGGCCTACTTGGCCTGAAAAAGGGGTATTGGAGCAACCCTATTTTCTAGTTCTTAGCTAAAGAAATATAACCGGTGGATCGGTACTGGCCAAGAATTTTGCAATCGGTCCATCTCTAGTTATGAGAAAAATAAAATGTGCCAGAAATCATCAGTATCTGCATTGTGTGCAGCCTGCCCTATACATCATCACTCCTTTTGTTCATGGTATTACCATTTATTTAATGTGACTTAACACTTGCGATACTTGAATGGTACTGATTGAACAGTTATTTGCTTTGTCAATAATAGTACACTAGGCTTTTTTTTTTTTACAGAATAGCGGATTTTGCACTGCAGCACAAGATATTTGGCTGTACGTATAGGCTTTTGGAGCCCAGCAAAAATAAAAATAAAGATAAATACATTTGTGTTTGTTTAGGCTCTTATACTGTATATAAATTGGTAGGCTATATCCACAACTACTTAGCACCTCCATTAATAGCCAAGCTCCCTTCCAGCACCCCCATTAAAAATTGTCTGGAGCCGCCACTGCTCAGAGCCACAGAATACGATAGACCAGGGGTTCTCAAACCTTTTTAGGCCGTGACCCCCAAAAATAAACATATTTGAACTGGGGACCCCCACCCTGACAAGCACTTGGAATTGTAGGTATTACATTTAGTGACTCGGTTCCGCAGATAAATATTGTGAAAATAGCACTGCGAGGCGTTGTGAGCTTGTAGATCTGCTATTTTTACAATGTTCACCTCTTGCTTACTTGATATTTGACAGTTTTGACAGTTTGGTATTAAAACGGTCTTGAAAGTCCTTAAATTGTCACTTTATAAATGTGCAGATACCCTGTATACACTTACCGTTGAGTGAGACATTTATTTTTTTACATTAAACTAATCATATGGGGACCCCACAAAATAATTTGGAGACCCCACTTGGGGTCCCGACCCCAAGTTTGAGAACCACTGTGACAGATTATCCTCTTAAACCCTCTACTCTAAAACGGACCTGCGTTACAACTGTATTTGGACCACTTTTTTTTTACACCAACCTCTTCGCCATGAATAGCAGATCTACAAGCTCATGACAAGCTCACAGTGTAAACTTGGACCCTTAACCCATTTAGGCCTGAACACATTATGACGCAATATTTTATGCTTTAACTATTGAAAAATAGCAGATATACAAGCTCACAGCGCGGCACCGAGTGCCGCGCTGCGAGCTTGTAGATCTGCTATTTTTGAAAAATCGTGAAAATTAGAATTTTGACCCGATTCTATAAGTGTCTTTTGAATCCTTCTAAGATTTTTGGAAAACACCTATGTTTGTATGTCAGCAATCTGGCCAGCCATCGTCAAAGAAAAGATCCTTTTCACTTCAACTGGAGCTCAGTTAGTCTGTTCTTGAGAGACTACTATGTCAGTGGTTCTCAAACCTTTTCATGTGAAGGACCCCCAAAATGATATGTATTTGGCCACGGACCCGCATCTCAAAATATTTCGTTCCAGGGACCACCCAGAAGCAAAATTTGAGTTACAAACGTTGGCTTTGAAAATACATATATTCAAAGATTTGCACACATTTTCACGACTTTTTCAAAAATAGCAGATCTACAAGCTCGCAGCGCGGCACTCGGTGCCGCGCTGTGAGCTTGTATATCTGCTATTTTTCACTGGTTAAAGCATTCAATAATTCTAGGCCTGAATGGGTTAATAACAGAGTGTAGGAGTACAGAGTACAGTAAAAGCCAGTGGACATGATGGTATTATTATATAATGTGAGACATTTCACAAAATGTTGCTGATGTTCATGCTTTTTTGAGGCCCAATTCTGGCATTCATCTTCATCCCCCAACTAGGACACCTCCCATGTGTGCGTTTGAATCCCACTAAGCACTGTCATGTGTCTTCCCTTTGTTTCAATCAACCAGATGACCCATGAAAATAATCTTCTAGTCAATTGGAAATGCCAGCCACGGGACCAGTCCATAAACCTGATATATACCTAGGCATACCACGTGTCATGCACTGGAAAGACGACATATAGTACAAGTTCGCGGCGCGCCGTGTGTTGTGAGCTTGTATATCGGCTATTTTGCAGGTGACACGATGTTCCTCCAGGTATTATGTAATGTATTAGTGTAGCTTGGATTCTAAAGCCCCATTCATACTTTGTCGCACAATGGTGTCATGTGCCGAAAATAACAGATCTACACACTCACAACGCTTGGTGAAGTACAGGCACGTGCACACATAGAGATGAAAGGGGGCTTGAGCCCCTGCCCTTTTATCCGTCTGTAAAAAAGTGCCCTCTCCAGACCATGAATGCAGTTTTTACTTTGGTGAAAGAAATTAAAATGCCCTCTTTCCATACCATAGCTGAAGGCAGCATTCAAGAGAATTGCCTCGTCCAAACTCTCCTGAACTTGAATGCAGCATCTTATGTTGAAAGAATTGCCCTCTCTGTGTAGAAATCCATGCCGTTACGCCACATGGAGCCTATGCCGTCCATTGTTACTTTCATCCTTAATTGACACAACAATGGCTGAAGGATAACTCAGGCAAAACATGTGCATGCAGGCAGGCATATCCTGCATAATAGTCTATTGTTTGTGCACGCACTGTGCCACACACACAAATACACACACACACACACGTACACGTACACGTACACGTACATGTACGTACGCACGCACGCACGCACGCACGCACGCACGCACGCACGCACGTACGCACGCACGCACGCACGCACGCACACACACACACACACACACACACACACACACACACACACACACACAAATGAGCAGATACAGATACACACAGACAGACAACAATCACACGGTGGTCCATTTGTAAGGGGAACAATGGGAAGCTGTTATCCTATGTAAAGTACTATACAGTATGTTCTATCCGTCTGTCTTTCAATGTTATACGAGATTCAATGTTATACGAGATACATAAAGTGGTTCCTGTGTAAATAAGCTGTGAAGCTTAAATTGCATCTCATTTTATGAGCATAAAATTAAGCATTAAAGCTCTCTTTTATTCTAACGAGATAGAGGTGATAGGAGGAGAGAACACTCTCAAGAGCAGTACGTGGGTTCATGTAAGCAAGGAAAGTCGGATATCTAACATCGGACATTGAAAAACAACTACATGAGAAAGGGGACAAGGCTTCGGTTGTTTGCGTTCTACTTCTCTCATCCCTTGTTCAGCATCAATCTAATTAGCCAATGTCAACTGGGTGGGCCCACCAATCAAACTGCGTGTGCACACACACACACACGTGCGCGTGCGCGCGCTCGCACACACACACACACACACACACACACACACACACACACACACACACACACACACACACACACACACGCACAAGTCATAAACAAGGCCAACATCTATCAGCAGTATTTAAATCTTGGATGGAACGGTCCCGCCCATCTCATTTGTTATCCAACCCCCATTTCTTGCTCTTTTCCCCCCCTTGTGTTCTCAACTCCTGTTTCATCCTATTTATTATCTCTCCCACACTGCATGCTCCCTCTTTAAAATGAATTCTTCAAAGGAATGGACCACACACACTTCATCCAAATGATGAACAAAGGAATGGCTACGTTTTATCGCACACAGGGGTGTCGCACCTAATTCTGGGCCCTGTGTACAAGGATTCACTCACATTTTGTGCTTTAACTATTGAAAAAAATAACCTTTTGAAAAATCATAAAAATTTGAGTCTTTGAATATTTCAAATCCTTCTAAGGTTTTTTGAAAAACCTATGTTTCTATGTCAGTGGTGATGTGAAGGACCCAAAATGATATGCATTTGGCCACAGACCCCCATTTCAAAATATTTAGTTCCAGGGACCCCCCCCCCCCCCCAGAAGCAAAGGGGAAATCTCGCTCTTTCGAACGACCATCATTTTAACAAAGGAGCGTGGGGAGGGTTAGCGACTCACCCCACGGAGGTTAGGGTTGGGGTAAGGGTTAGGTTTGGGTGTCGAAAAGATGACACATAGAAACAGCGAAACGCTCCCAGAAGCAAAATTTGAGTTACAAATGTACAAATACATATATGCTCAAAGATTTGCACACATTTTCACGACTTTTCAAAAATAGCAGATCTACAAGTTCGCAGCGCGGCACTCGGTGCCGCGCTGTGAGCTTGTATATCTGCTGTTTTTCAATAGCTAAAGTATAAAATAATTAAGGCCCCTCCACCTTGGGCCCTAGTAACTCAGTCCCACTTTTCCCCCCCTTGTGACGCCCCTGATCGCACAATGTGTTTCCTCACGCTTCATCAGTTGCTATTTGTTATTCCTTATCTCCACGGAAGAAGAAATTCTCCTTTCATTTATGATTACTTTGGAAATAGACTGTGTGTGTGTGTGCGTGCGTGCGTGCGTGCGCGCGCGTGCGTGCATGTGCGGACGTTTGTGTGTGTGCGTGCGTGTGACAGAGATTCATCCAAGGACAGTTGTTGTTGTTTTCACTGTGGATGACTGATTTGAGTTTAGTTGATTCTTCTGCATTCTGAGACTGAGTGAATAACACAATAAAGTCACACCGGACTGGATTGTGTTGTGGGGAAACATCTTTGTCAAAGAAACGTATTTCTGTGACTCTGCATTTGTCCGCAAGAAATGTTTCTGAAATCTCTAATGCATGGGATTAAATGAATAAGTAACCACTATTTTACTTTGCTGCACGATGAAAAGCGTACATTTTCCCCAAAATGTTTTTTTTCCCCCTTTAAATAGGGCTTGCATTCACTATGGCTATTATTGCGTGTATTGGATCTGAAGCCTCCGATCCACTGCTGCTTAGCTTGGACGTATAGCGTGTGGAAGGAACACACATTATTCCAACCAGTTATTTTCCCCTCCATCAGGTGCCCCGGGCCCCCGGCTGGCATTATAGAGACCGGGATTACTGTATTTTTTGTGAGGGTACCTGTCCTAGGGGACACGGGGAGAACATCCAAACTCCACACAGAAAGGGCTTTTCGCCAACCCCACCCTGGCCACAATATGACTTCCGGTTGGTTCTAGCGGAAGTGGCGGAAGTGCTGTGTTTAACGGAAGTTACGTCATGCGCTGTAGTCTGCCGGTGAAATTCTAGCGGCGGAAGTTGAACAGTCTCTGCCTGATATTGTCACCAGGCTTTTCTCTTCGCAGATGAGTAAGCCTGGCTACGCGAGGCTACCTACGGTGTGGGTACTGATGACACGGAGGAGACAACACGCCCCCAGCGTTCCCTGGCGGGAATCGAACCCAGGACCTTCTAGCTGTGAGGCGACGGCGCTAGTGACTGCACCACTTTGCCTCCTGTACTAAACTTTTGAATACTGTTTCAGCCCTATGATGTCGAAACAACACTGAGATCCTTGAATGTTTCAAATTAATTAAAAGGTTAATACTGAACTTAAACACGATGACTGTCCTGTCAGGTGAAGTCCCCAGTGACAATCTTTTGAGAAAAAGTGATTGCTCCTGATGTTCATTTTGTAGTTGGGGAATAATAGGAACATTATCGGGCCGATTAAATACTGTTGGGTCATGACCCAAATTATTCTTGTGAAAGTGGTTGACATCAGATTTTTTTTGATTGGCTGCTTCTAAAATTATGCAAAGTTTCAACAGACTGTTATGTTGCTATAATCTTCCTGTAAAGCCTAATTTGTGCGGTGGAGCTCATTTTTAAGTGATAGTGTAACTTGTCCTTTGTGTGCATAACAAAACAATATACAGTTAAGTATATACATATATTTTACCCATCATTTCCCTATACCAGCTATCAGCCACTGACGTAGTGTGGTGGTGTAAAAAAGTATTGGCTTAAAGTAGTAGTAGATTTCAATTGGTCTCATTAAAAGGTTTGGCTCCATTTCCGTCTACTCATTCTGTGTCTCGGGTTCCTGAACTGTCCACAGCCTACCAATGCCTACCAATGACATCATCAATGGCCTGTTTCCCTGAGCAAGACACGACACTTTAACTGCTGCTCCCTGAGCACTACACTAATGCCTGCTCACTGCCCCTTGTAGCTATAGCAGGGGTTTTCAAAGTAGCCGCGAGATCATTTGACAATATTTGGAATTTATTTGGACACTTCAAAAAATATTTAGTAGGCCTATCATTTTAAACTTGAAGTACAAAGTTGTTTTCAGTCAGTTCTAACCAAAATGGCTATTATCTCAACGTTTTCCTCGCAACATAATCACTAAAATATCGTCACTGTCGGGCAGAAACCTCGTATCTCCAAGTTTCAAAATGTGTACGTCTTTTGGTAAAGCAAAGCCCTGCTTCATCATACAAGACCGTCGCACAAAACTAGTGAAAACAGCCGATCTTTAGTTTAGTACATTTTATAGATGATAAATACAAAACGAACAGTTTTGGACATACAAGGTTTCCATCCGACGATATGCTATAAATATAAGGTGCTGGGAGTGAAAATTATAATGTAGGGGTGCCTCGGATTAAAACAAATATTCATGGGGTGCCCTGAGACAAAAAGGTTTGGGAACCCCTGAGCTATAGGATGGGTAAAATGCAAAGGACAAATTTGTCGTAAAAAAAAGAAAAAAAAAGAAAAGTGGTTTCCTGTGAAAAAGTTTTATAAATTCTGGTGCAGGGGAGAGAGAGAGGGTGGTGAAATAGTAATGAGACAACCTGCTGTTGGTGCTGTGATGAGTCATTTTCCTTTTCTGTATATAGAACACCCACCTGGGGTCTTTGTAACAGGAAACAATGAGGAAAGGCCGGAGAAGATGCTTCCATTTGAAAACACAGCCAAACACCTCTGTCAGAATGCATCACGGCATAACGGCGTGATGATGGGGAGGGTAACCTTTTCCTCTGGGAAATTCTTATTTCAGCTTCCCCTAACTGATGGCTGCTCAGATGGCAGTAATGACTAATGAGCGCTCAGGCCTCGGGCGACACTTGGATGTGGGTTAACCAGGAGGTGATGATCTGGTGACCTTCAGATTACCACACAGCCCGTCTTCCCACTCGGCCACGGCCGCCCGTCTAAATGTTAACCACGCACACTTACCATGAATAGCCAAAATAGTGCTATGTTCCAAATACTTTCAAAATAATTTCAAATTATTCGCCTAAACCAGGGGTCTTCAAAGTTTTCAGGCCAAGGACCCCTTAGTCGAGAGAGAGATGAAGCAGGGACCCCCACAAGCTTTTCATAGATTCCATATAGTTTCATCGTTTGACAGCACAATCATCTGTGTATTTTGGGTTCATGTATGTTTTCAGATATGTAACCACTTGAACCGTCAATACTTAATAAACTTGACCTTTCACTCTGTACTTAGTCTGCTCTTTTTCCCCTCTACACCAAATCTCTTTGCCGAAAATAGCTGCGAGGCGTTGTGAGCTTGTAGATCTGCTATCTTTAGCTAAAGTTCTCCGAATATGGACATTAGGGTTCAAGTGGTTAATATAAAAAAGGAGAAAAAAAGGTTCTATCACACAAAGATTTGAAGGACCCCTTGTAGTAACTCTGAGGACCCCCTAGGCGTCCCGGACCCCCTGTTGAAGACCCCTGGCCTAAACTGACAAAAACAGGAATACGACAGCTTTTAAGTGGTTAACGTTCTACCCAACTACAATACGCGTAGGCCTGTACTCAGTTTGTTAGGTCTCTTAAGGAGGAGTCAATAAAGATGTCTGGTATCACAACAGGAGTTCCTGCATGAGTGCTAGCTGGAAAGACCAGATCCATGAAATGAATAAACGCAACGTCTGATCGGTTCGTGCCTTTTGTATAATTTAGTGGTAATAAATAATGAAGCCAATTGAATGACACGCACATGGGGCACAGAGCTTAAACCTAACTGTGCTCCTACCACTTTAACATTCTGCCACTGTTCATTTAATATTCTGGACGGCATTCCAATCTGTTCATGCCCCCAACTATATTGGGCAATAATTAGTCTATATGCTCAGAGCCTCTATACCAGGGGTTTTCAAAGTGGGTGACGGGGCACCCTGGGGTGCCGCGACCGCGACGGCAGTCCAGGGGTACCGCGAGATCATTTGATAATATTTGGTATCATTTTAAACTTGAAGTACAGAGTTATTTTCAGTAAGTTTTAACCAAAAGGGTAATTATATCATCCCATGAATATACTGGAAGTGAAAATGATGAATGTCATGTAGGTAATATTATAATATAATGTAGGGGTGCCTCGGATGAAAAAGATATTTATACGGGTGCCCTGAGCCAAAAAGGTTTGGGAACCCCTGCTCTATACTATAGTTCACTATAGCCAATAGGCCTACACAATAATTCAATTTGATACTCTAATTCACTTTTGGGGGAGATGATTCCCTTAATTAAAAGTGTTAGCATGCCATAGCATGTAACCTCCATTTGGTTCCATTTGTACACACAGTATTGTATACAGGTATGCACCAGCATTAAAGCACTGATGAATACAACTTTCTACTTCCTCTTCCTATACTGTTGTTTGTTTGCTTTTTCAAATTAATGTGTACTTCCTTCTATTATAGCCTTACATTAAGACTATCTGCCGAAAGTCCTGGCAGAAACATCTTAAAGTAAGGCTACTTCTGTAGGCTACTTCTGTTAGCAGTTGATGTTTTTGCATCATGTTGCACTCAACTTTTACTGTAAAACTGTTGCCAAACCATTCTGACTAAGGTACAGTATGAGACATGCACCAGTGCAGACAGGCATTGAGAGTTTATATGAGGTGTTATAAGCAGCACAGGGGTATTTGACTTTAAAATACTTCTAGGGTCATTTTAATGTCTTTTGTGTTGTTGGGTTAAAAACATTTTAATATCTATTATATTTAAAACACCAACTTCAGTGTTACAAGTGACAAGGTTATTTTGTTTTGATCTGATAACTAATGCACGAGACGAGAATCTGCCCCACTCCAGGGACAGAGAGATTGACCAGCGAAATGTCAAAGTGTCCCGGACACTGGATAATGAGAAGCCAAAACATTCTACATCCTTTCTGAGTTCACGAGACTCAGTCACAACACCATCTCATGATCCATTGTTATGCTTAACTGTCCAATGAATGCTTGACAAATCTATTTTCCCTGTACCTACTGAAGTATATTTGTGAACTGATGTTACATTGTATGAAGATTCAGATTGAGAAAGAAAAGAGAC
Organism: Nannobrachium achirus; assembly: GCF_963921795.1. NCBI lineage: Eukaryota > Metazoa > Chordata > Actinopteri > Myctophiformes > Myctophidae > Nannobrachium > Nannobrachium achirus. The sequence goes on from NC_137829.1 coordinate 36,230,066, forward strand.
ACATGTTTATTGTACTGCACTGGACATCTATTTTGTATGCTCATTGATTTAATATACAGTAAGAGAAAAACCCGGACTTGCACTGTGTGGTCTCATTTATTATTGTGTGGGAGTGAATTCAATCATTTTGGGGGAAACTGTCTATTCATATGGAATATAATAATCCATTCCATCAATTGGCCCATTCGATTGCCGGATTAGCTCCGAGGAGATATTGGGGACTTTGTTGGACTCATTTTGTCTCTTCCGCTGCTAGAACCAGTTGCGGATTTCTACTGAGTTGACGTTTATGGATTCGATAAACTGCTGGACAGTTTGTTTTGGAGTCCTCGTTCATCTCTGCTAGAGAAACAACCAGCCGAGGATATTATCAGACATTTCCCCTGACTCCCACGGATTATCACTGAAAGGATTCTCTCCCACTCGTTTTTCCTCCTGCGCGCGGAGAAATTACCATGGGACTTGAGAAGTGTGTATAAAGCACACAGTGTAAGTTTTGATTTTATTCATGCCTTTTTGGACTGAAAATCACAGATGGGTCAAGTACTTAAAGATTTGTACCGGCTAAGTTAGAGAATTGCTACCTCTAGCCCAAGCTGCGTTTTGATTGTTTAATGTTTAATGTTTTTTTTTGTCTATTGTTTTGTTGCTTTTTGTTGCACGTTTGAGTAACAGAATAGGGACTGCGGTTTCCTGTTCTGAGGACATAGCAGACTGTTGGTCACAGATTCATGCTTGTCCATATTATTAGTTGGTGTTATTTAGCACGAGACTCCAGTTTAGTGTTGCCAGGACGAAAGTTATTTCTGTCCTGAAGGAAATCTTTACACGATTTTGTTTAGTGTACCCAGAACAAAAGCAATTGTTCTGAAGGGAGAATCTCTTGGCCAGTGCATAACCCAATACGGCTGTTTCAAGCCACTTAATCACATAAGAAATAGCGTGGTTATTTTAATTGGTAGATTTCCTTTATGTTCCAGAACAGAACGTTCTGACGGAAATCTTCATGCTTTACGCTTACCTGTTGTGTCTTATCTAGTGTGTTTCGTTTTTTTAGTCTTATTATTTTTTATTCCGTCTATTCCGCCAGCTGAGGTGGAAAGCAAACTAGCTTTGATTTCATCCTCCTCCTATCCGACCAGCTGGAAAATGGGGAATGCACAGGGAGGCAGAGAACACCTGCCGAAATCTAAACAACCTTTTTACAAACTGAACAACAACTTTGAGTTTGAAGCCTCTCTCCAAAGCTTGGAGAATGAACTGATAACAGCTTTAACGGCTAAGATAGACGATGAGGAAATGAAACAGGTTGTTTCTAGGTGCCCAACAATTGCACCATTTTTGCCCATATGGAGAAAGGAATTCGGATATGATGACTCTCTCACGACTGAGGACTTGACGAGATTTTCTGGAGTACTGTATCAACATATCGATAAAATCTCACAACGGAAAAGTCTGAAGAGAGCCGAAAATGAGGTCGCCAGGCTTGGGATTCTCGCTCTGGCGCAGCTGCGCTGGGCGGCTGCAGAAAGAGAGGCAGCGAGGGAGAGAAAAGAAAAGGAGAGGCCTTCAGAATCGGACAGCCAGCCTCTGCCTTCCTCACACCGTGCCAGAACAGGGGCGAACAACAGTGAGGTCGGCCCGGCTGGACGACACCATGCCACACCAGAGGTGAAGGACAACAGTGAGGTCGGCCCGGCTGGACGACACCGTGCCACACCAGAGGTGAAGGACAACAGTGAGGTCGGCCCGGCTGGACGAACACCATCACCACAACCTCCCCCACCTGTGGCTGTGACTCACGGGCCTCCACGCCAGGGGGGTATCAATGCACGACATCACATTGACATGCAAACCTCATTACCTACACTTCTATCTGATAGGAAGGGGGTAGAGAGAGGGGGGAGGCAACATGAAGGAGAAAGATGTGACAATGATTTAAATAACTCAGTTGTTTTTTCTCCTCCTTGTAATCAGGTCGAGCTGGGAGATCCCGCTGACCACACGAATCCGCCCCTCCCCGGCATTCCACGCAAACCACCAAAACCAACACCCACTAAGAATGGCCATACACCCACTAAGGAAAAAGTGTACACAGGTGAGCGTCGGGAACAGGTTCACACACCCACACCTAGTCAAATTAACGATTCTCTTTTGGCGTACCCAGAGGATGGCAAAATTACATTTGTGTACCGTAATTGGTACCCAGTGGATGCTCGAGACACGGCTGAACGTTTACCCGATATCCACAGCAACCCTGATGAGTGGGAAAAATCTGTAAAGGCAGAAATTGTGGAGCTAAGACTAGACACCTGGGAAGTTAAAAAACTAATTACTATGTGTTGCACACCTAACGCTTTTCCTTATCAGATTTCTGTGGGATTAGATTGGCTACAGGCAAACGGTCACCCATACCAGTGTATGCGGCCCGTGCCGGCCCAAGGTAGTAACCCTGCAGGTGAGGTCAGGAACGCCCCACATCAAGCCGCAGTACAGGTTATGATTAATCAGGCTAAGGACCTTGTTAGGGGTAACGTGGACTTTTCCTTAATCACTAACATCAAGATGAGGCAGGGTGAGGACGTCTCTGATTTCGTCCATCACTTCACCACTCAGTTTGACCGCCACTCTGGTTTCACAAAAGGGCTGCCAGGATATGCTAGTGTGCTTAATCAGCTTTTGATTGACGCTTTACGCCCCCATTTGAGACAGGCGATCATTATGCATGACCCGCTATGGAGATTGAGAACGACAGATAAGATCACAATACTAGCCAGGTATTACAACGACATCGTTCCAGAGCCCAAGCCACTAGTTAAGTTGCGAGCCGTAATGTCGGATGATGGACAAGTGACACTCCACCGAACACATAACCCGAAGAGGGGTCCCAGTGGTGATCAGCGGGATCCCCCAGCCGGGAATGGACCTGAAGGACTGAGTCAAGGTAACAACATCAACACAAACACTAACAGGGCCCAGAACAATACACACACAATCACCTGTTTCAGCTGTGGAAAGAAGTGGCAGGCCCAACAGCAGCAGAACCCTGCTACACAGGGTCCCGGTCCCCCAACTGAGTCAGGTCAGGTACAAGTACAATCATGACTAGATAAAGGCCCATTGGGCCACCCACGTATGCCACCCAGATAACTTGGCTATTGTTGATGATTATGATAATGACTACTATTTCCCACCACCACCAGACTACTTACTACTGACACTTCAGATGTGTGGCACCCCGTTGATCGGCTGATCACGGTGCCAACCCTAGTAGTTGCATTTCGTGCCTAATTTAGTATTGTTGTCAGTTCTCCACTCATAGAGCCTGCAGTTGTTGGAGTCCAGGGCGGAGCAGAACCATGGCTGCCTTTCCCTGGCCTTTCTGACCCTGATGGAACTCTATGGTGTGACACGCCCGCTGCAACCAGACCACATCGCTGCAGCCACAAAGTCTCTAAGGGCGGTAACCTTCATTCTAATAGTATTAATTATTGTTAATAATAATAATAAAAAATGGGCTGGTTTAGTATAGTTTTGGCGTTTAATTTGTCAGTTTACCTTCTTTGATTTATTTTGGGTAGTGTATGGCTGTCTGCGGGGACGACGGGCACATCGTGTTTGGCCCTAGTAGACGGCCCACTTTTGATTATTTTGGCCAGCCCATCTTAGGCCATGTTAGGATTATACAGTACAGTAGTTGGATTCATTATTAAAAAAAAAAAAAAAAAAAAATGTTATTAATTATTAATTAATTGTATGATTATTGATTATAAAAAAAAATAAATAAATAAAAAAAAAAAAAATCATTTCATTTAAAAGTTCATTTATGCTTTAATGTTTTCACACACAATGGACATTGTGTGTTCAAGGGGGGAGTTTATCTGATTGCCTATTATCTGCTATTATCTGTTTGTCTGATTTTAAAGTGATTTCACATTTTCTATTACTTAAGATTATAACATTAATTGATTTTAACTACCTTATCAACTTCCCACTTTCTCTCCCACTCTTGTCTCTGCTTGCGTGTGCGTACGTGTGCGTATGTGTGGCTAGAAGACATTTGTAGCCTTCAAGGACAGATGGTCTGTGTGTGAGAGATTATTTAGACCTGCTCTCTTCCAGTTAATAACAACATTCCCTTGTTTAATGTTTGATACGGTCTAAAGTATTTTATAAAGTATTTTGTTTAATTTCTGTTCTGGGAATCATTATGATGTTAAACACTTAAAAAAAAACTACTACTTACAGTATTGATTGATTGTTTCCTGTCTTGTCTTTTCTTTTCCTTTGTCTTACAGATAAGATATTTCGATGATAATTGAGAATGATTTGACAGACACCCTCATTGTCTGTCCAAAGGAGAAATGTCAAAAGGAGGTTGAAATTCTATATGGTATTTCGTGAGTATCAAAAGACATTACACACGTTTTTCCCGCTGTAAAGTGTTTTCTTACAGAAATTGACTCGGACAAAAGCAGCCAATAACTAACCTTAAGGGTAAAAAGGAAGGAACACTTGGCTTAAGGAGGTTCCGGTTTCCGACATCTCCACACGTCTAGGGACGAACACCTTACATAAGGTAATCGGGGATGGGCAGGAAATTATGGCCCCCACGGCTGGTTCTGGGTCAAACCTAGCCCTGTAGACAGACCAGAGGAGTCTAGTTTACTAGGGTAGGCAAAACCAGAATGCATGTCTCCTTTAACCCAAATTCTTTTGTCTTGTTAAAGTAAACAAATGATGAAGAGTCAAGTTCGTCTTGTTTTGACTGTAAAGCCCTAAATTATAACTATGACTTGGGAACGTGTTGATGTGTTTTGACTCGCCTGATCGCATGGGGAATTTTTCAACAAACCTTGGGACATTGAACCTTTGTAATAATAATAATAATAATTAATAATTAAGAAAATACAGCTATATTTTTCTTTTAGCTCTACTTTTAAAAGTTATCAAAATATTTGTACCTATTGTGATTCAATTATTAGATGTTCTGATTTAAATACCTTTGGAAATATACAGTTCTTTGACTCTACTATCGAAAAGAGTTTAATTAAATATTTGGCTGATAGTGAACCATAAGTTCTCTGTCCCTTTGGCAGCATTTGTTTGGGGTTCTAGGGTCGACACTTTAACTCCTTCAGCTGTTGTTTTAGGGGGGAATTGTTGGGTTAAAAACATTTTAATATCTATTATATTTAAAACACCAACTTCAGTGTTACAAGTGACAAGGTTATTTTGTTTTGATCTGATAACTAATGCACGAGACGAGAATCTGCCCCACTCCAGGGACAGAGAGATTGACCAGCGAAATGTCAAAGTGTCCCGGACACTGGATAATGAGAAGCCAAAACATTCTACATCCTTTCTGAGTTCACGAGACTCAGTCACAACACCATCTCATGATCCATTGTTATGCTTAACTGTCCAATGAATGCTTGACAAATCTATTTTCCCTGTACCTACTGAAGTATATTTGTGAACTGATGTTACATTGTATGAAGATTCAGATTGAGAAAGAAAAGAGACACATGTTTATTGTACTGCACTGGACATCTATTTTGTATGCTCATTGATTTAATATACAGTAAGAGAAAAACCCGGACTTGCACTGTGTGGTCTCATTTATTATTGTGTGGGAGTGAATTCAATCATTTTGGGGGAAACTGTCTATTCATATGGAATATAATAATCCATTCCATCAGTGTGCACCCCAGGCAGTTTTCAAAGGACTTTTTATGTATTTCTCTCTCCACAAAATGGGAACCACAAATCTTGAATTGGGGTCCCTGGATCAAATTATATTCAGTTGGGGGCCAAACATTTGGGGGTCCTTCCTCTACTCTTAACATCATATAGCCTACCTAATGTGCCTACCACACACAAAGAAGGCAATCGAATGAGAGTGAAAGTGATACGTGGTATTACAGTTCAAAGTAAGTGCATGTGCCATAGGCTGCCTGAGCAAGCCTAATTTGTACTCCTATAGGCCTATGCGTCGCTTGCCAAAAAGAACAGATCTAAGACTACAAGCAAAAAGAACAGATCTAAGACGACAAGCAAAAAGAGCATATCTAAGACTACAAGCAAAAGGAACAGATCTAAGACTACAAGCAAAAAAGAACAGATCTAAGACTACAAGCAAAAAAGAACAGATCTAAGACTACAAGCAAAAAGAACAGATCTAAGACTACAAGCAAAAAGAACAGATCTAAGACAACAAGCAAAACTAAACAAAAACATGGCTCCATTCAAGATCCAACTTGATTTGGTCTGCCCATGAACAAAATTAGTAAAAAATAAATAAAAAAAAACAGTCCAGTCTAGTGGTTCTCAAACTTTTCAGCTCGAGATGTTTGCCTGGGAGGGACCCAAACTAGTGAAAATAGCAGATCTACAAGGGTGCCATGGCATTGGTCCTACATCCCATTAGTCAGAATCTGGTGATGTTCACCTGGTGAAAAATACTATGCCTAAACGTAAACCTAACCCTAACCCTAACCTCAGTAAAACTATGCCTAAACCTAACACTAAATAACCCTAACATTAGTAAAACTATGCCTAAACCTAACCCTAACTAAATTAGGACTAATGAGATGTAGGACTAATGAGATTTCTGACTTACTGTATGGGCAGTCCCCATTTACAAGACCTGCCATACATGTGACCCACATATGGGTCCCGACCCACTAAACAGTGGTCTATATAGTCTCTAGAGCTTCTCATGGGAATTCCAACACACAGAATTCCAATAAGATTAACAAAAATAAATAAATAATAATAATAACAGTTCAGCCGGCTTGGTAATAATAAATAATGAGTCATAAACTCACCTACAAGTATCCAGAGGAGAACATGTTTGTTGCTCTGTGCTTCCATCCTCTCGTGGACTAATTATCCATTGATGACTGAAGTTTAAACAAAAGAAGACAAATGACAGGAGCAGAAGCAGCTTACTGTATTCTCACATGGTAGGCTATGATTGGTGGTGACAAACGGTGTGCCACGCTGCCACATGAACTACAACAATACGTGTAGGCTACGCGGCGGACACAACCGTGGTCAGCTCGTCGTTGTCACTCTATCTTTGCGCAAATTGCGCGGGGAAGTCACTGGCACAAGAAGAAGGTTCTCCTGGTCGCTTTTTATATTGTCCCTCGTTCGTCAGCGCTCTTGTCAACGACAGTCAAGCTCTCGAGTTGAATGTGAATGAGTCCAAATAGTCCCTGGTATTCTATAAATGACATCTGCGGCTCCCCAACAGGACAGTTGTCCTTCCTTCCAAACTCCACCGTGCGTGCACACACACAACACCAGCAGCCGCGGCTGGGCGCACACAGCTGATAGGCTGCTGTCTTGGATCGGTCGAGCCCGTCGGGACCTGGCTGGGACAGTAGTGGGTGGGATAGATAGATGGATAGAGCCACATGGAGCATTTATACACTGTAGCCTACTTCTGGGAGGAGATGGCGTGAATAAAGGAGGAGGCTGTTTATTTATTTATTGTAGACTAATGTAGACAGTAGGATTTGATTACAGTGGTGGAAAAAGTAATCAGATGTTTTACTCAAGTAAAAGTATCAATACTGCAATATAGAAATACTCCGTTACAAGTCTGGAATTCAAAATGTACTTGAGTAAAAGTACGTATTGTATTGGCATCAAAATATAATTAAAGTAACAAAAGTAAATGTACAAAATGTTTGAAAATAGCAGATCTACAAGCTCGCAGATCGGCTATTTTCAAATAGCCTAGGTAGGCCTATAAAATAAGGCTTCAGTGGATTAATGTATGTTTTATAGCCTAATATTATAATTTATCTGCAAAGTAGGCCTAACTATAACGTTTTAAAATAATTGTAGTGGAGTAAAAGTAGGCTACTGTATTTGCCTCTGAGATGTAGTGGAGTAGGCTAGAAGTAAAAGTACTGAAAACTGGAAATACTCAAGTAAAGTACAAATACCTCAAAACTGTACTTAATTACTTAGTTAGGCTACTTTGCACCACTGCTTGAAAAATGTCTCTGTTCGTTTGTCCAGTGCTATCAAACGTTTTCCATATCAAGGACCCCCAAATTGACTCTTATTAGCCCGCGGACCCCCATTTGAAAATATAATTCCAGGGACCCCCATTAGAGAAGATGTTTACGGCTAGCAGTGATTCTCAAATCTTTTAATTTCAAGGAACCCCACCAGTTTGACATGCATTTAAGGTTATTTCTCTTTCTTCCATTTGGTTTCTATCATTTAGCTTGGGATCCCCTGCATATGGAACTCCCTCACTTTGAGAACCAATGCATTTAGTCATTCATTCATTGATAGCCTATCACCTATTGAATGTGTTATTATCAAATAATACAATAGTTGCTTAATTAATGTGGCTATAGGCTAGGGCTAGGCCTACTTAAATCTTTATAGTCTCCTGAAATCCATGGGATTTAATAGAGGAGAGCTAATCTCACCATCCAAATCCCAAAATGAAAACACAAACTGAACATATTGTCAAGTGTTCATAAGTGATTTGTTTTGATTACATAATGCAGAAAATGAAAAACACTATTTAGACTAAAAGTGGTAGATTGGATTTGGATGGAAAGTGGCGTTAATTGAAAAACGTAGGCTGGATCAGAGCAGTCGGATAGCACTCTCTAGTGTGTAAATGCGGATCTACAACCTCTGACAGCTGTATAATGCACACAGAGTCTGTGGCCATTGATTTTTGAACATGGGTGGGCCGTGATTAAATTAAATGTTCTACTTTTGGAAATGCCTTTATATGAGGCATATCACCCAGTTTTAGTTTAGTTTATTTGACCATCCTCACAGTACAAAAAAAAAACATCAACAAAATCATATTATACATCAACAACATACATATTTTGTACTGTTTTGGTGCATGAGCAAAGGGAGTAAGCTGAAGCTTAGAGCTTGTAAGTGCATATCCTATTATTAGGCCTATTTATCCCTAATAAATAACTTAGTTATTGTGGCTCGCCTGACCAGGTGACCCCTCATACACATCCCAACCCCTAGCTGCAAACCGAGACAAAGATTGATTGACAACACTATTAATATAGCCTACATCTGTTTTTCTTTCCACCATCCTGTTATTTGTTTTAATTAGGCCTATATAGGCTTCCCTTAATTAAAAAAAAATACCCTCCACCATATTCATTTAGGCTATCAGTTCCTATAATAGTCTGAAACTATAAAAAGATCTACCACTATATTAGATTATTTCTGAATATAATAGGCTAAAATCAGTTTAGGCACAGAATAGATTGTATTGGTATTAAAATGCATCCCAAAGAATTAACAATATTTAATTATAAAACAGACTTTCTAAAGCAAATAATATAAGAACAAGTACAACCTGCACCATCATTAGCCTAATTATCACCATTAGTATCAAATTTAGCCTACAGTGGCAAATATAGAGCCAAGCTGGACTTATACGTTCTAACGTAAATAGAAGTAGCCTACCGTATAATAACAGTAGTAGCCTATAATGTATGGGACCTGCAGCATGCTTCTGATATTTGATTAAAGACTGTCCTCTAGTGGTGAGTTGTAGTTACAACACTTTCCAACCATCAGTAATGATGTTGGACCTTTAAAATGATTCCAAATCCAGGGTCAAAGAAATATAATTTTACTGTACATCTGGGAAATACTGACACCACAAAAGGCCTTGTTCAAGCAGTTCCAGGCAACGCATTCTAAATGTTACTGTTCAATGCAACACATTTTGTTAGATACAGTTATATATCGAACAAAACACAATGCCTACAAAGGCCCCAAGGTTTCAAAAAATACAAATACAAAAGAAGAAAAACAAAAAGACAACAATCTAAATGTATTATCCCAAACTATTTCAGAGAGTAAAGCAGAACTCATTACTCCTTCGGCTTGCAGGCTAGAAGATAGAAATACCTCACTCCCACCACCACCTCTGTGTCTGGGGTTGTCACCCCCATGACCGACAATAACCTGGGGAAAAACAGACGTCATCAATATTATATGAGGCATGCTGCTAGTCCAGGAGATATTTGTCAAAATATTAGTATTATTGTGAATTATTTAGTTGAATTACAAACTGTCAAAGGTTTTTTACTAAAAACACATGTTCTCAAAGTGGGTCCTTGAGAGGTTTCCAGGGGGTCCCCAACAAAATATGGAAGAGTTTAAACACTTAAAGGAGTAATTCACCCCCAAAATGACTTTCTTTTTCGTCCTATTGATTTCTCACACCATGGAGACTTGAGTTCAATAATATTTCTTTGGCGTGAGTAATCAATAGAAAAAAGCTATTTGGGGAGTGAACTCCTTTAAGCCATATTTTAGTTTAGTTTCGTTTTTTAGTTTAGTTTCGTTTTTTTTTTTCCAGATCTTGACAAATCTGTTCTTATAAGGGTCCCTGGCACACAATCTTATTCAGATGGGGGTCCTCTGCCTATACATTTGGGTTTCTTTGACATGTTTGAGAATCAGTGCTAGCCTATTATGTGCAGTAAAGCAGTAAAGCATTGCAAACCTGTGAGTGATGTCCTTGGACAGGCTGCAGGCCTCCTGTGGGTCTTTTCTCTGCAGTGCCTGGTAGCTAGAGAAAGATTCTATCATCCCCATGTAGCTGGACAGAGGCATGGACCTCTTCACCCACATACACTCCTGCCTGAAAAACACACAAACACGTGAGCATGCACGCACTACACACATCACATCATCACATCACATTATAATTGAACATTTAGATGATGCATATCCAGTGGCACTTATAAAGTGTTCGATATAAGTATTGGCATAAACTCTAGTCAACCAATAACAGGGTGGTGGTGAAGTTATACTAAAGTGCCAAGAAAAATATTAAAAGTAGGCCTAACTGTAGGCCTATCTAATTAAAATATGTGGACAAGCAACCAGTATACTTCTGTCTACATAATACACTTATGTGAACCAGCAGTAACCAACATAAAGCAGAACTACTTAAGAAGCAAGAGCTTTGCTATATCACCCAGGGGTGAGATGCCATGGGCTCGCGTGGGCTCAGCGAGCCCACACTTATTTTGCTGCACGCACGCGCGCCTCATATGCACACACTAATTAACAACTAAAAACAGCGTGCGCGCATGACGTCATGAATTTAGAGGACCCACACTTCTAAAATCCATATCACGGATATCACCTATGTGTCAACAAGTCAGAAACACCCCCACTTAGAAACATGCCCATTCAGAAATACTCCCACTAAGGTTAGGGTTACGGTTTAGGTTAGCAAGTCAACCTCCTCCATGAAAAAACACATTTATAAAATGTAGCTCGAATTGTCAAAGGTTCAGCATTCACAGTAAGCAAACATGGAAATTGTGAAAAGCAAAGTAGCTTGAATGTAGTCTGTAGTGTATAGGCAATACACGACTGGGTCAAACCCCAGTATGAGGCCGCATTATGTGTGGAATTGTGGGCAATTTGTTAGACAGGGCTAGTCAGTGCAGTGGTAGCCTACTGTATTGTGTGAACTGATAGGATTTCACACAAATCAGCTGAAAACAGGTCAGCTTCTTCTGTTGTCAATTTAAAAACATAAAGAAATGCAACATATTTTCCTCAATAAACAACTTTCCCCCCTCAAGTCTGTCTATATGGTTTTTCATTTTCTGGATTATCTCTCCCTGACAGACCTCCCCCTTCACTCACTCATATCATATTATGATTACTGGTGAAGTACTGTCAACAATTATGACCCATTTATGTTGGGAAAAATGCTTGTGATGATGAAAAACAAAAACCTCACCCTTTTAAAACACTGCCGATTCCTGGAGAGACTATAATGCAATGTTTGACAGCACAAGGCAAAACACCTTTGGCTCTGTACAGAATGAATTCATGTGAATGCGTGTGATAGAAAATGAAGACCATGCATGTTTTCACTAACCACTCCTTGTCAGGGTAAGGGAGGGAGTCGTATGCCTCTCGATAGAGCTCAACAGAGCTAGGACCAAGGTGGGGACTGCGGTATGGTCTCAGGGCATCATAAAACTGAGGAAAACAAAATAGAGAAACGTAAAGTCAGTTTAGCCCTAGAAAGGTTGCCGGATGCCTAGTTCAAATTCACATTTTGCTTCTCAGAAAAGTGAAAAAGTATGTTTATTATATGGATTTATGTCTTATTTTTCTGACTTGGTTGGTTGTGTGTGTGCAATAATTGCACACAACTACTAGAACGCTCCAGTATGTCATGTAGCCTTACATCCCTGTAGTTGAGTATAATCATTTAATTTATTAGTATTATGTACTAACAACAAATTTGACAATGCGATGCAGATACAAGTGTTCATTCATGCCATCGTCAGCCCCCTCCAACTTGTCTCAAGCATTAACTAGAAAATATGACCACATTTATCCAATATTTATTTTTCTCAAAGCACATAGGTCACCCGTTGCGCTCAGAATTTACTTTAAAATGGTATTGTTTGCTTTTAAATCACAGAACGACCTTGCCCCTTACATTCCTGAACTTCACACCCCTTTACACCCCTCCCTGTAATCTTAGATCTGCAGACAATCTCTCAGTCCCCTGGGCAAGGCCTGTAACAGAAGAAAGTAGAGCATTTCTGTAAGGGCTCTGCGTTTGTGGAATAAACCTCCCCTGAAAATACAAGCTCCTCTTTTGAAGAAGAATGAAAAAGAATATATTATGTATATGGCCTTTAAAGGAGTAGTTCACCCCAAAATGAAAAAGTTAAATAATATTATTTTTTTTAGTTTTTGTCGCATTCCTAAGACAATAATTTGCAAGCCCATTGATTCCGGATGGAGACCCAAATGCATTTTGGTCTGTGAACTCGTAGATCTGCTATTTTTGGCTAAAGTTCTCCCAATGTGGACGCTAGGGTTCAAGTGGTTAATATGAAAAAGGAGAAAAAAAGGTTTCTATCGCACAAAGATTTGGAGGACCCCCTGTAGTAACTCTGAGGACCCCCTAGGCCTAGGGCATACATGGGCAACCGCCGGCCCGGGGGCCACATGCATGCGGCCCCCACCTCCACTTGCAGCCCGCAGGTTGATACCGGAATACTGATATATTATTAATTTCAGCTGTTAGAATTCCAAACATGACCTGCTTTAATTCCGTCAGTCTATATTATATGACTAGTGTAGTAGTATTCAAATGTATTTTTTTTAATTTATTTGTATTTAGGTTCATAAAGTTAACATGAGTATATAACTAAATGTGTTTGAAATTAAATCAAAATGTTACATTTCAGGATTCCAATTAAAAAATAACAAATAAATTATTCAGGATTCCAATTCAAAAGAAGCAAACATAGCCGATCTACAAGCTCACGTTTTGAGCTTGTATAGATCTGTTATTTTTGCTTCTTTTGTATGAGATACTAGAATGACAAAGCAATATGCCATGTGGCCCTCTGGAGTGAAGGTAGGAAATATAGTGGCCCTCGCCATCATCAAAGTTGCCCACCCCTGCCCTAGGGGTCCCGGACCCCCTGTTGAAGACCCCTGGTTTATAGGCCTATATTGTATATTACTACCTCTTTGCAGACTTGGTTGAGTTTGGTGGAGCAGCAGCCTGGGTGGCTGAGCTCCATGTCCATGGTGTAGTTGAGCAGAGCCATGCAGCCGCCAGGCTTCAGGACCCGCTGGGCCTCCTGGAGGAAGCGCGGCCGGTCGAACCAATGGAAGGCAGACATGGCTGTCACCAGGTCCACAGAGCTGTCAGCCAGCGGCAGGTCCTCCGCTACACACTGTCTGAATGGTTAGAGCAGTGTTTCTCAACCTTTTTTTCTGCATGGGCACACTTTTCATGTCCCAAGAATCCATGGGCACACAAACATAATACGGGGGTGCAAATATCATCACTGTCGGGAAGACCTTGTATCTCCAAGTTTCAAATGTGTACGTTTCTTCGCAAAGTAAAGCCCTGCTCCATCATACAAGGCTGTCGCACAACAGTAGTGAAAACAGCCGATCTACAAGCACACAACGCCTCGCGGTGCGAGGCGTTGTGTGCTTGTAGATCAGCTGTTTTCACTACAAGTTTAAATCATTTTTAAAATGATAAATACAATACTGGCTCTCAAGCAGTTTCAAGGGGCACACTTGGCCCTTCTCAGGGGCACACCAAAGGTCCCCAGGCACAGTGGTCGAGAAACACTGGGTTAGAGGTCAGTAAACCAAAGATTTTCACTCAGGCTACATTATCGTTGTTGTCGGGTAGAAACCTTTGTTTGTCCAAAACCGTTCGTTCTGTATACGTATTTATCATTTAAAAAACAATTTAAAAGGGCTGCCCGCTGGCCTAGTGGTCCAGGTGCATACCACGTATAGGCTCTGTGCAGCCTGCAGCGAGTCATGAGTTTGAGTCCCATTCCCCACAACCTTTGCTGCATGTCTCAACCCTTCTCTCTCTCCCTGTTTTCTGTCTATCTTCACTATCCCCTATAAATAAAGGCAGAAAAGCCCCCAATAAATATCTTACAAAATAAAAAGATTTAAAATAGTGAAAATAGCTGATCTACAAGCACACAAGGCCTCGCGGTGCGAGGCGTTTTGTGCTTGTAGATCGGTTATTTTCACAACTTTTGTGCGACACTTTTGTATGATGTAGGGATTTTATTTACGGGGAAAATGCAAATTTGAAACTTGGAGATATGGTTTCTTCCGGACAGTGATGATATACACACGTTCACACTCACACACAGCCAAGTAAGCAAGATCTGATACACAGTATTAACAGTACAGCTCATTGTGTATGGAGGATAGCATGTTCAAGTTTCATCAGACCAGAACTCATTGAGGCTCATTGTGATTGTTGTCACACAGAGCTAGTAATGTAGGTTACCCAGTTCTGAACAAAATAATTGGTGCTTATGACTCGTATGTTCCAGGTGATGTGCGTATTTGGATGTCACAAATCGACATACCATTTAATGGGACATTTTCAATAATACGAAAAACTGGTCAATGAGCATGTTGCAAAACATATTATAGGCTTCATACCTTTTTTGCAGAATGTGAATATGTGAGTATGATGCTTACTACACTGCTTGTAAATGAGGGTTGAACTTTGGAACCGTGGGTTGCATGCACTAACTACCTGGCCATGATATACAGTAACTAGCTGCTTTCACATCATGCATGCTTACTTATATGTGATGTTTGGGGCGCTGGCATGCTCCAAAGCCACCTCTATCTGGGCAGGACTCACATCTGTCCCCAGCACAGATGCAAAGTGATTGGCAAGCAGTGTTGTGCCCTGCCCTGAACCACAGCCCACATCCACAGCCAGATCAAAGGGCCGACCTTTCTGAGAAAGCACAGATAAAATAAACCCTGCAGGCACAATATATCAAACTCTTCAATGAGATGATATAAAACTTGTTGAAAATAAAAAATAAAAGATACTTTCAATGGGCCTCATTCACCAACCATTCCTAAGAGGAAATGTAAGCTTAGTCCCACTTTGTTTTTAAGAACATTTTGGCATATATACACCAATGTTTTCTTGGCTGCGATCTGTTCTTAGGTAAGAACAGAGCACTCTTAGGGTGTCCTTTGAGTTAATAAGTGTGACATGTTTGTGCATAAAAATAATTTATTCTTGAAGTTTCTTCAATTCTACAGTTGTATAATGGTGGTTCTCAAAGGAAGTTCCAGCAAAACGGTTTTACCACTTTAACCTATTTGGTACTTTGTTTGAAAATAGCCGATCTACAAGCACACAACACGTCACATTACTGCTCATTTTGAGCTTGAACATTGGCTATTTTTGAAAATTTTGAGCCGGGTACCTAATAGTAGCCGGTTGTCTGACCCCATTTTGCATATCAAATAGACACAAATAAATGTTGCAAATAGACGCCTGGTTCTTTTAAACACCTGGGGTCCAAATTGATTTTGCGTATTAAACGTCCGGGCTACTATTTGGACATATAGAATATTCTTGACTTCATTCTCTCAAATGTATTTCTGTGTGTGATTTCCTGAGATTTCGGTTTGCAGCAATCATACAAGTGTGACTGCAGGCAGGGCCATGCAGTCATGCTTTATATGGGGATTGGTGGGCGGCTCCCTATAGTAATTGGGATGCAAATTAGGATATGTATCTCTTCTACCGATGATAATTAGGATTAACTTGCACACCCCTTAAAGTTATGAGGATTGGCATTCATCATCATAAGAACATAGTTACAAACAATTCTGCCTTTTAAGAACGTTTCATGAATCTGACTCGACTTCAATTTGGAAGAAATTTAAGCTGAAAACACAGAGTTATTGTCAAATGAGGCCCAATGCTCTTCTCAGCAAAGTTCTCAGTGTTATATATTCTTTTGCAACTCCAAGAGTGTAAAACTATACATTTGTAGCTATAGCTACACTCTCCTACTACTTTAATTAACACAGGATCTGAAACGATGAATGATCCTCCGCCTCATCTAAAACGCCCCCGCTTACCTGTTTATCCAGGAAGTCCAGCACCTGTTGAATGAGCTGATCTGATGGACAGATCCTGTACTTCCAGTAGGAAGCAGCGTGGTCCTTGCCCTCAAACAGACGATGAGCCATGGGTGTTGGACGCTGCAGTGGTCAGTGACTTCGCTGTGTCGGTCTGCTCAGCTTCAATCGGCAGGTTTGGAACTTTACCAAGCACAGTTCTACTAATAGCCTTTTTTTTCCTGAAATGAGAACAATATGCTTTGCTATAGCCTCTAGTCTCGTCCTTACACTACTAGACTAAACATAATTTAATGTTTAGATGTAAACACCTTATTATGTATAATGTAGAACACTCTCCTCCTTTCCACTGGGCAACACTTGTGAAAGGGATTACTGTGAAAAGGGATTTGCACTCTCTTTGAGTCTCTCTCTCTCTCTCTCTCTCTCTCTCTCTCTCTCTCTCTCTCTCTCTCTCTCTCTCTCTCTCTCTCTCTCTCTCTCTCTCTCTCCACTAGTAGACCCAAAAAGGAGGTTATGTGGGAAGGGCCAGGGTGGCCTATTGTGTGGTTAATGAATGGAAAGCTCACTCTGATCCTGTGTTCTGAAAGGGGACAGAATCACTTGTTTACGTGTGTACTACAGTACTATAACAATATAGGAAAAAAAATCATATACTATACACAAGCCTCTGTAAATGTATAAAGCCCTTTTTTGCCCCTGAATCCTGATAAGAGCAACAATAACAAGCTTGATTATGAAACACGATTTCTCACGTGGGTTCTCCGGGAAAAGCCGTCAGTGAAGCCTGCAGTGAATTGTCCAAGCAATTAGGGACACAAGAGTGTTGACCTCAATCATATACAATCTATTATTCAGTTATGCGACATCTCAGCATGCAATTAAGGCCGCCAGCAGGGTATCAACTGTACAACATTTCTAGACACAATTGTGCATTTTAAATGACTGCTTTTGTGAGTTCAGGGTGAATAGCACATACCTCACCACCACCACATACTGTAGGCATAACTGTGAGCTATAACATTATCGTCCATGCGCTTCATAGGCATTGTAGCTAACACAAGCAGAGTCTTCAAGACGCATCAATTTCCAGTGGTGTGAAGTATTATTGTCTTTCCATATTGCGGGCAGTGCTGGCAGGAGTGCCGGTTTAAAAAAAAAAAATACCAGCAAGATGGCTGGGGTCAGTGGGTCAATGGTTCAATGGGTCAGTGACGGAGCTTCTTTCCTATTGGTTAAATCCCCGGTCAAAGT
Source organism: Nannobrachium achirus (assembly GCF_963921795.1). Classification (NCBI taxonomy): domain Eukaryota; kingdom Metazoa; phylum Chordata; class Actinopteri; order Myctophiformes; family Myctophidae; genus Nannobrachium; species Nannobrachium achirus. Next base: position 36,247,790 of record NC_137829.1, read on the forward strand.
TCACCAATGTTGAACCTGAGGCTTCGCATGCCACAAGGAACGGGACAGAGTCACGTTGTTTTTATGCAGTCTGAAAAAATAAAAACATGGAAACTGATTTTAGATTTTGAATCGGTTTCCATTGTCCTGTTCAGGCTATACGTAAAACCAATCCGACTCCAATCTGGATTGAAATTCAGATTTAAGCTGCATTTAGGCTGCCAGTCTGAACAGGGTGTAATAGCCCTATACCAGAGGCAGTGCTGCTCCATACAGCCATCCAGAACAACGTGGTGTGATACTGACCCTCATTGCAATCCTTAGAGCCCCTGCTTTAATGTGGATAAAAATCACAAAAAGTGTTATTGGTGATAGAATTGGACTGAGCCTATGTTTTGTATAGTCACATATTCCAAATTGTGATATCTTGTATGCAAGTGTACATATCAGTAGGGCTCATTCCCCGAGCATGAATGCCTTCAGCCAGCTTCATGGCAGGAGAGACGGAGTAGTCAACATCGCCCACACTGAGCTTTAAAGAGGTGGTGCCATAGTTTTGTACTTTTTCTGTTTTTCATGTGTCTAGGAGGTTGAAAGTACTTCATTAGACCCCCTGGTGTGGTTTTTTTTGGAGAAATGATGTATTCTCTTAGTATTTGTTTGTTTTCTCTTGGAGGCTGCCACCTTGTGGTGAAAAGTGTCAGTTAAAAAACACAGATACTAAGTATGTCACAGTATCAACTCCTCCCCTATTTACCATTCACCTAACACTGTGGGGTGTGGCTATATCAGCTGGGTCACCACCCACCATGCCATCCATGCATACTTAATGAACTGGGGGTGTGGCCACATAAAAACCCAATTTTAACTCTTTCTGTATACTTTTTTGGAAAAAATCTTCCTCCTAGTATAATCATAATACCTGATAATCATGTTTTATAGGGGGGGAAATCATGGCACCACCTCTTTAAAGGGCTTTCAGTGCGTCTTAAGGAAATATGTACGTCTTAAGCGAAGTGGGTTCATACGTATGACATATGTTGGTTACAACCTAACCAAACAATTTCAAACTAATTCAAGACAATAGGCTAGGGATGGTTCCACAGGGCAATTCAAACTTTGATTCAAATACCTTTTGTCAGTTGATTGATTTATTCACATGGAGTGAGTGAAATTCATGTTACACAGAAAGAAAACACCATGAAAATAAGAGAAAAGCTACACGTGAACAGGAATATTGAGGGCGAAAACAGTTACAGTACAGCTACTTTTTCACATTTTGCCATAGTTTCAAGATGTCAAAGTTCCTAAGAATCATATACTGTATAATCGGTTCTTACACAATAAAACACATGCGAACAATCACGCAATATGAAACAACATTGATGATGTGTCCAGGTTTGTGCATCAGTAGATGTTTTGTTAACTGTTTATCATTGTGGTTTTGATGCCAGAATGCAGAAGTACTCCATGAACAGCTTGATTTCAGTATCTGGACATGTTACTCCCATCTCCTTCAGCAACCTGAAAAAGTAATTATTATTTCTAATTAGACAATGATTATAGGTACCGGTTTTCTAGTTACACACTTTATTTGTACAAAGGTGCAGTCTAGCTAAACTTACAAAACCACCACATCATCATCATGTTCTATCGACTGCAGAGACTGCTAAATGTGTACAGTATTTGTATAGTTACTAATTGTTCTTTATTGTTAAGAACACCAACATACATTAAAATTATGCTTAAAATATATTTTTTGTTCAATATTAATTTATCCATCATATATAACTCTGAGAGCGTAAAATGTAATCCTTACGGGTCCATTTGATGAGTTTCATTAAAGGAGTAGTTCACCCCCAAAATGACTTTTTTTCTATTGATTAGTCACGCCATGGAGACTAGAGTTCAATAATATTTTTTGGTTTTTGTCACATTCCTAAGACAAAATTTTGATTCGAGTAAATTTACCCTCATTGATTCCGGATGGGGACCCGTTTCGAAACGGGTCCCCATAAGGAACGAATGGGGGTAAAGTTATTGTTATCACATTTTTGTTTTAGGAATGCGACAAAAAACTGAAAATATTATTGAACTCTAGTCTCCATGGTGTGACTAATCAATAGAAAAAAAGTCATTTTGGGGGTGAACTACTCCTTTAACCCTAAAGCATCCCTATTATGGGGAACAGAACATTCGGACAAAATATCAAAATATCTACAACCTCACAACGTAACATGTTCCTCCTGGGGCTACAGAGGACCTACCTAGTATGGTTCACTAAGTATACAGGATTTAAGTGGTGAACAATCTGGATTTTCCCGCGTAGTGCAGTGGTGTAAGTACATTTACTCAAGCAAATATTGTACTTTTACTCTACTACAATTATTTGAAAACTTTAGTTACAAGTTACTTTGGAGATTTAGATTATTATCACACAAAGCCCTATTATATTTCGGCCATTTGAAAATAGCCGATCTACAAGCTCACAATGCGATCTGCTATTTTCAAAAAACTTTAATGTATTTGAAAAACGTGAAATGGGACATTCTGCATAATGAGTACTTTGGTACATGATGCCAATACTTTTAACTTTTACTCAAGTAAATGTTACATTCCAGACTATTATCCTACTTGTAATAGGGTGTTTCTAAATTACATCGCAGTATTGCTACTTTTACTTACCGCTACGTGTGTGTGTGTGTGTGTGTGCGTGCGTGCGTGCGTGTGTGTGTGTGTGTGTGACCTGTCCTGAAAGCTGTGAGAGAGGGCTTGGGCGGCCTGGGGGTCTTGCCTCCTGTAGGTTTGGAACAGGGACCAGGACTCCATAAAACCCACCAGGGCTCTCACTGAGATGGAACAGCTCACCTGGATGGACTCAACCCTTAGGGGGACAATGCGCGCACACACACACACACACACACACACACACACACACACACACACACACACACACACACACACACACACACACACACACACACACACACACACACCCACACACACAGTCAGTCTACAATGTTCTTATATTATGTATGGTAAAGTAGAACGTACAATGATAGACCAGAGTACAGTGATTTTCCGGTCTACTGCTATAGTTTCATAATAATCTATCTCTGTTCATGAAGTGTATTTAAATTAACAGGTGCTTAATTAGTGTTAAGGTGCATTTTGTGCCTAACCCTAACCCTCCACACAAACACACGCACGCACGCACGCACGCACGCACGCACACACGCACGCACGCACGCACGCACGCACACACACACACACACCTTTTGATGAAAATCGTAGTTGTTCAACTTGCACAGATTACATGATTCGCACAAGCTGTTCCCGGTGAAAAGGCTGAATATTTCTTGATTTTGCTTACTTCTTGGACTGCTGCTGTATGGCTAGTGGTAGTGTGCTATTACCTCTCTTTGTCAGGGAATGGAATTGCACGGAACATCTCTTCCAGTTTATTGTCGGCTACAGTTACCCGGCTGCTAGTGTATGGTGCTAGAAACTCCCTCACCTACAAAAAATATATGAATCAGGAGTTCTTTATAAATATTATTATTAGTGCAATCAATTGACAGAACGAGTGTAACTCAAACATACATTAACAATCATTTGTTATATGATTGTCATTATTGATGAAGGTTTTTTAATTGGTGGGGGGGAAATAATTTACTCTAGAGTCTAGAGAACATTTCTGCATTTCAATAGCCAATAGAGGAAGGATCAGTGCGTTACAGTTTAATTATATGTGTATGATCATAAATTGCACCCACATCACTGTAGATGTTAGTGAGTCCGTCTCCACAGTCCCCATAGTGGAGCCTCATTGCAGAGTCACTGAAGCCCAGCAAGGCCATGCAGCCTCGGGGCTTCAGAACGCGGTCGGCCTCGGCCAGGAACTGCTCCTGGTCAAACCAGTGGGCCGCTGAGGCCGCTGTCAGCAGATCTACAGAACCATCGGGAAATGAAAGTTCCTCAGCCGTTCCCTCCCTGCAGATGGAGGCACAAGAGTAAAACATATATATATATGTGTGTGTGTGTGTGTGTATATATATATATATATATATATATATATATATATATATACATATACCGTAATTGCTGGACTATAAGCCGCCCCTGAATATAAGCCGCACCAGCTAAATTTAGAACAAAAAACAAATGTTTGCACATATAAGCCGCACCTGACTATAAGCCGCAGGTGTCCTTCCTGCTTCCCGCTAGAGCGCCCCTGGTGGCTGTTAGCTGTATAAATCTATATATAAATCCTTGTTAAATACCATTGTAAAACTAACTGGCCGTTAGCTGTAAAAATCCTCCCCAGAAAAACACCCATAAAACACCAGTAAAGTTTTAAAATAAGAAAATAATGCTACTTAGAAGTCTCTCATACGTAAGCAGACATTGCAGAATGATTGCTCAAACACATACTGTAATCATTTCTCTAAGCCGGGGGTCTTCAACAGGGGGTCCGGGACCCCTAGGGGGTCCTCAGAGTTACTACAGGGGGTCCTCCAATTCTTTGTCTGATAGAAACTTTTTTCTCCTTTTTTATATTAACCACTTGAACCCTAGCGTCCATATCCGGAGAACTTTAGCCAAAAATAGCCGATCTACAAGCTCACAACGCCTCGCACAAATACAATGATGATTGTGCGGTCAAACGATGAAACTATATTATGGAATCTACGAAAAGGTTGTGGGGGGCCCTGCTTCATCTCTCTCTCAACTAAGGGGTCCTTGGCCTGAAAACGTTGAAGACCCCTGGTCTAAGCACATTATGGATGATGTGGCAGATACACACATGCACACAGCTTGACACTCTGACACTGTCCTACAGTACCTGTATGTAATATTGGGAAACCCGGGCACAGCCTTGGCTTCCTCCAGTTGGCATTTGCTGATGTCCAGTCCCACTACTTGCTGGAAGAAAGGAGCCAGCATCCGAGTACTCTGGCCGGTGCCACAGCCCAGGTCCACCGCTAACACATGGGACTGTCCTTTCTTAAGAAGGTGATAGTAGTATAGAACTTAGTTGTCATGAATAGGAATATCATTGTGATGAACCAAACATTTCCTTTCTTTATTTTGGTGTAGAACAGGGGTCTTCAACAGGGGGTCAGGGACCCCCAAGGGAGTCCTCAGAGTTACTACAGGGGGGCCGCCAAAATCTTGGTGTGATAGGATAATTCTTTTAGATTAACAACTTGAACCCTCGCCTCCCTATTCTTAGGAGAACTTTGGCCTAAATATCTGCTGCGAGGCGTTGAGAGCTTGTAGATCAGCTATTTTCGGCAAATAGGTTGGGTGTGGAGGTAAAAAAGAGCGGACCAAGTACCGAGTGATAGGTCAAGTTTACAAAGTATCGCCAATTTAAGTAGTTAAATGTCTGAAAAAACACATTAACACATGAATCCAACATCGACTGATGACAGCGCTGTCAAACAAGTCTATGAATCTACCTATGAAATCGATGAAAATCTGCAACACAGTTTTATAGTTTTATATAACACGTAGAGGGGGTCCCTGCTTTATCTGTTCCTCAGCTAAGGGGTCCTTGGCCTGAAAACGTTGAAGACCCCTGTTGTAGAACTATAGGAAAATTCATGTTCTACACCAGACAATATATGCCAAACCTGGCCCAGTGGTTCCCAATATGTTTTCTTTGGAGCCCCCATCCCCCCTTATATCTAAGTGAGACAAGCTGAGACACCCCCCCAAATACATTATATTATTTTGTGGAACTATTTTGTGGGCCTTTAATCATGTCTTACTTAACATCATGTCATTTGGTTCCCTATAAAGCCCTTTGTACCGGTACGTGACATACCTTCTTATTCAGATATTGTAGGATCATGTCCTTAACCTCATCAGGAGGCACAAAGCGAAACTTGTGGTAAAGCAAAGCATGGTGCTTTCCCTCAAACAGACGATGGGTCATGGCACCGCTGTTCTGTTCCTTGCTTCCTTCCTTGGTTGTGTTTTCCAGTCCTGCTTATTTCAATTTGTATTTTCTCTTCCTTGTTCTCGCAGGTTCTCTTTTGCTCTAAACCTTTATAATGTAATTTCTATTGCACTCGTCTCTACTGCTCCTGTTGTTGTGTCTCCTCTGGCACCTGTTGGCTTCCAGTCTGTCTTTCTGAAGTGCCTTCTCCTTGTAGGGTTTGGGCCAGGGTTAGGCGAGATCCACTTATGTCTCTGCAATAGTGATTGTGTACAAAAGGCAGTCGGTCACTGTGCAGTAGTGAGTTGGTTCAAGTATCAATCAGTGACGGACAAGCAGGTAGTCAATATTCTCTCTGGTAGTATAATCATAGCATACATGATCTGTTAAGCATTACCTGCAACAGATCAGGAAAGCAAGCTGTTAGGTTGCATTCAGGAAAAGTTAAATAAAATGATGATGATGGTGATGATAACTAGAAATATGCAATTGGAAATTGCGAGTGTGGTTGCCGTATTTACACTTTCCCATTCAAGTCAATGGGGTTACTCTATAGGGTGGCTAAACGTTTATCTAGAAATAAAGCTGCATTAGTACTATAGTGTGTTGCCCTGCTGGGCAACAACACTAACTAGAATTAAAGGTGCAATTCTAGGAAATTGCAAGTGTGAAATCCGTCATTCCGTCTTATCATTAATTTTATATCATATATTGTGATGTAATGTGAAGCATGACCTAAAGCTTAACATTTCTGTATTGCAATGGTTAACAAAAAGCAGGTTCACTTTGCTGTCAAAAACTTCTCAGACAATAATGAGAACAATATTGTGTTGCGGCCTATAGCAACCAGTACCTACCTACCGTACATACTAATCTATCTAAATTAGCCAAATCTGTGTGTGCCTGTGTGGGTATCTGTGTGTATGCCCCGTAGCCAATCACGGGTCACAATTTACAATTACAATTTAGGCATTTGGCAGACGCTCTTAATCCAGAGCGACTTATAATAAGCAAAGGTAATATCAATACATCAACATCAATACAAAGTAATATATCATTCAATACATCAACACGAATACCTCAAATGCGTAGAAATAGTAATCTAAGAAAATCCTCAAGCTTCATATGGGAATGCCCATATATGGAGGAAGACAGCCCATATCTGTGTGGCTGGTTCAGACAGGGATCTCCATGTATGGGCATAAAAGGGATGTACTATATATGGTACATGGATCTCCATATATGGTACCAGGAGTCTCCATAACTGGTCCGATATACATCACTGGCCAGATGGCCGGGCGAGGTTGCATGTTGCCCTGAGGCGTCTTACTAGTATTATACTGGGGTTTTCTTTTACTGTTGTTTAAACACCATTGTAAAATGAGGGGAAGATAAAGGGTTAAAAATCTGACCTATATTCACTGTGTGAATCCGATCATAATTATAAAACAATAAACATGGCTTTGGAGCCAATGCTGTTGTAATGTGGGTTAGTAGTCTCTTTCTCAAAACACAAAACAAAACAAAGAAAACTATATTCAAATCACATTTCAAAATGAAATGCATTAAAAAGTGAAATAGAGCTACAGTACTCCAGACTGTCGTCACTGGACACAAAAGCTTCTGGGTTTTCCTTGTTTTCTCAGTTAATCTTCAGAATTCTGATGCCATCCTGTGATATAAAACACCAACCTTATTTATATGCTATAGTGCATAAGCAAAAGCAAGTCCATTCTAAAATAAATGACTTGGTGGTTTGCATGTAGCACTGGTGTAATAACACCCTTTTTGCAAATAAAAAAAAGATAACTAGTCTGATGCCAAATTAGGACGGTTTATCCACATGGCAAAACAGCACAGAAAACATGGAAGAGTTCTTGTGGAAAGAAACAGAAGTGAACTTACCGTACGTGTTGACGCGCCTGTATGGCTGAGGTCGAACAATCCGTTACTCTGCATAAGAATGTGAAAGGGACGTGGGACTTAACCCTTTAAATGACCTGACTATGCTGGTCCAACACATGTTGAGACAAGGATCCTGTAATAAATAGGACATAATAGGTTATCTATATATATCTATATATATATCTATATATATAGATATATAGATATATATATATATATATATATATATATATATATAGAGAGAGAGAGAGAGAGAGAGAGAGAGAGAGAGAGAGAGAGAGAGAGAGAGACATTCCTTTAGTGCAGGTTGTAAGGGGAAGCATACTGTAAGTAAACACATTTAAGGTGACCAATAAGCTGTGTTTATTATCAATGTCTTTAAATACCGTATACCGTTCAAAATGTTTTCCTTGCTTTCCCAATCCTGTCACTGGTATGTTTCATTATTTATTCTCCAGTAGCTGGCCGACTACTAAAGATGAACTTGAGTCTTAAAGTTGTGATGCACAGCACAGGACATTCTTAGTCCTTCCTTTTATGAAGATGCTATGATTGGAAAGACGCGACTGATTGATTGATTGAATATTTTATTAGTCACAATGATTAACAACACAAGTACAGTGTAGTTACATTTAAAATGCAGCACAGCACCGGTACAGTTAGACATCCTGCCCAACAGGAACATCCCAATAAGGCCTTTTACAGTCTTGTTTACGTTGGAAGTCCTTGGCACTCAATTTACAGACAGGGCAATAGTAAAAAAAAAAAACAATATTCCTTGCATTTAAAAAAATAAAAATAAAACACTATACCGGTATATTCAGCACAGGGGAAAAGAGGGGGGGGGGGGTTAGGTAAGTGGGGGGAGTCTCACTTCTCGCCTGTCTTATTGGAGAAAGTGAATGACTACCTAGTACCTATGTCTCTGGCCTCCTGAAAGGTGAATTTTCAGGGCAGCCTTGAAGGGGGTCCTCTCTATGTTCCCCAGGTTCTATGTTCCCCACAGGTTAACCAGCATTAGTTTTACTGAGGTTAGGGTTAGGGTTAGGGTTGTTAGGTTTAGGTGGTAAGTGGGGAACATAGAACCTGGGTAACATAGGTACGGTCCCCCTTGAAGGGGCCCAGAAAGCTACATATCTTAAGGGAAACAGACAAGGAATTCCACACTTGAGTGGCAGTATTGTAGAAGGGGATTTACCCATATTTGTGTTTGTATTATCGACCAGTTGCATTCGGTGAGCAGTTTGAGCTCAAAGTTACGTTTGCCGAACGTCAAACAATGAGTGCTGTTATATCATTATTTAATGCAACCTTCACTATAGCCAGAAGTGTAGTGTAAATATGAGCCTTTCCAAGTCACACTTGGAGTTCATCTGCCTGTTTTTGCCCCACACTTCAGTTGTTTTGGAAACTCTACTATGGAGTTGTGCCAGTGTGTTACTGTATGCAGACAAGGAAAATTCGAATGTGTTTCAACTGGGAAGATACGCACTGTAGGCCCTTCATTACATTGACCGTTCACTTCACACCTCTTTGAAGTTAAAGTTATTGACACCTTTTAACATCATTGGTCCACATAGGATTAACTACAAAATGTGTGTTGAGTAAAAATAATAATATTCTTTATCCCAGTCACATCACTTTTTTTGTCTTTGTTCTAGCATAGACCAAAGTTTTTGTTTTTGATTCATGGCCTGGTTGGTTCCTCAGGGGTGGTATAGAGCTTTTAATTGGTCTATAGAGATAATAGAAATAATGACCTGTTGACCACTTACTGAATAATTATTCAAGACTCATCTAACCTCTTAGAATAAAATCCTCAGTGTGTTTATTCAACTCTTGAGTACATAATCATGTCCCTGAGCAACTCATTAAACAGGACAGGCTACCAAGATGTTTACACCAAAAGATGTCAGCAATGAAAGGCAATGCACTAGCATGCTGATAAATCGAAAGAATATGAAATAGTAAAAACGTGATTGTCAAAGAATAGCAGCACAACGTGGTGCGAAGCGACACAATGTGAGCGTGTAGATCAAAGTGTAAAATAGGGATGTTGAAAAACAATAACACATAAATAAAGAAAAAGTTATTTGTCCAGCAGAGCCTCTCAAGAGGCATACAGTTCTGTATACAGTAACCAGTGGGTCATAATTAGCGGTAGCGACCATGGCTGCACGTGGTCCCTGCGGCCTGTGCTTGGCCACTGTAGAGGAGACACCCCAGGGAGGACCTGGCATGAGATGGATCTCCAGGGAGGACAGTGGGGCACTTGGGCTAATGACACTCATTAGAATAACATTACATCACTCCGATGGAAGATCGTCTGAGGACGACCGAGAGACTTATGGGCTATACTCTGCAAGGCCTACAGGCATCTTAAGGTGTCTACACACCAAACAGCCTACAGGAGACTCCTTCTGACTGTACACAGACTGCAAAGAACTGCAAAAAACTAAGCACTTATTTTTTATTTTATTTTTTTCAGACGACGCCGACTGTAGTTACTGTATGGCAGTGGTGCCAGGTCTGCTCCTTATAAGCAACGTTGATCCTGTTTTCCTATAATGTTGCTAGTTGTGGGTTGCTTTTGTTTGGGCTTGTTTCTGAAGTGTAGTTGCTTATTTGGCCTTGCTTTCAACATTATTTTATAAAATAACTAATGTAATAGAGTTCAGAGGTGAAACTGGTCGCGCTTTTGGGCTTATTTTCATAGACCTGGTCGCGTATTTCACTCACAGAATCTGGCAACCCTAACCCGGCCGGAGGCAGCTCTGTTCTCCGTGCAGAGGAGGAAAAAAAAGAAAACAACAACACGGGCACTTGATGGACTATTACTAGCCTACTACTAGCTTTGCTTTGGATCCGATTGGAATAGGAATTGAGAGTTGAGATTGAGAATATGGTATTTAGTAAAAATATGCGACGGGAAAATGTCTCTGGCTTGTTTTGGCTTGGTTTTGGAGCAGTAGTAAACTATTCTACAACGCCCTCAATCTTACCGACGGCGAGGGGCGACTGAACAAAACTGAGCAAGTCCAGTTTTCCAGTTTTCGGTCGATAAGGTTCCCGACCCGCTGCCGAAAACCTGACGATGAGCTCCCGTTCGGCAACAGACGCTTTCCGCCGCCTTCCGCCGCCGAATCGTCGCCGAATCTGTGCGGTTAAAAGTGGCCTTAAATCAAGGGTCTTCAACGTTTTCAGGCCAAGGAGCCCTTAGTTGAGAGAGATGAAGCAGGGACCCCCTCAACCTTTTCAGAGATTCCATAATGTCATTGTTTGACAGCACGATCATCAGTGTATTTTGGATTCATGTCAATTTGTGTTTTCAGATATTTAACCACATGAACCATCAATACCATCAATAAACTTGACCTTTCCCTCTCTACTTAGGCTGCTCCTTTCCCCTCTACACCATTTTCTTTGCCGAAAATAGCCGATCTACAAGCTCACAACACCTCGCAGCGTGAGGCTTTGTGAGCTTGTAGATCTGCTATTTTTGGCTAAAGTTCTCAGAATATGGACGCTAGGGGTTCAAGTGGTTAATATAAAAAAGGAGAAAAAAGTTTCTATCGCACAGAGATTTGGAGGACCCCCTGTAGTAACGCTGAGGACCCCCTAGGGGTCCCGGACCCCCTTTTGAAGACCGCTGATCTAAATGTGTTGTCCAGATGTTGCATCACCTATAATATTTCAAATAATGTGACCAGAAGTTGCATGTCTAGTTATCCCTCTCATTAATGTACATATCACATTTCGCCCTAACAGAGTATCAAGAATTAAATGCGGCAAATGGATTGATGGTACTGAACACAAAAAACTGAGAGAGTCTCTTGTGCAGTTGAGCGCAAGGGGCAACGTTTATCTAAGCCAAATTCATATTTAAAATGGAAAAAAGTTCATGTTTTTCATTCGAGGCTTGCGTCCCCCCCGCGCCCCCCACACCTTGCAAGAGGCCTCCCTCTCTGGCGCTGTCACATAGTAGCAGCACCGACTTGTTCTTGGTAGCGGTCATGATGAATAGTGAAAGAACTACAGCGCAACAGGCGCTTATCAATCGCGTCACACCTGGTATCAACAAGATCCTGCCCGTAGCTGCCGCTGATTGAGTCGAACCGGGCGTGGGTCGGTGTATAGGCTCCAATCTCTGAGCGATTCCAGATGGAGGCTGTGTTTTGAACTTGTGAACTCAATATGGCAGAGTCAGGTTAGACAGAATCTGCATGAAGGAGTAATAAAAAAAATGTTTTACAAAAGTGGGGCTCCTGGTGGCGCTATTACAGGACATTGTGAAAAGGGTCCTTCCTCTGCCTAGTGGGAATGTGTGTGTGCAAAGTTTCACGACAATCGGACGCTGTGTACGTGATTTGAGGCAGGTGTGCTGGTGGGCGGACAGACAGACGTGTGTGTCAGTATCTGTCAGTCCTTGTCTGATGGCATCAGTAGAACTAAGTCTGTGTGGGGGCGTCCGGTGGCCTGCTGGTCAAGGCGCATAGCACATAGGCACCGCCACATCTCCGACATGTCTCCTTTCCGACATGTCTCCATTCCGACACTAACCCTATCTCTAACCCTAACCCTAAACCTTAGGCCCATGGGAGTGTCGCCACTCCGACAATAAGAAGTCAATTTCGGAGTGGCGACATGTCGGAATGGAGAGAGCCTCCCGGTTGCCGCGGCGTCGCCGGCTCGATTCCCGGTTCGGGCGACCTTTGCCGCATGTCACTCCCCATCTATCTCTCCCCATTTCCTGTCAGTCTACTGTGCTATCAATAAAGGCATAAAAGCCCCCAAAAATAAAAAAAATAAAAAAAGAACTAAGTCTGTGTGTGTTAGTGTGAAGTAAATCACGTAATGTCCCCATATATGGAGATCTCTGTATCTCTCAGTCCTTGTCCCCTTTTATGGGCATATTGGTTGGATCAGTGATTCTACAAAAAAGATTTTTTTCGTACAACTGTACATCATGCAAGTACAGAAACGGCATGGGAAGCAGCTAAGAACATAGGCAAAAATCTGTGCTATCCGTGTGCGAAAGTTGGAGTCTGTAGAACCAACCGTATGCTGTGACCAGGGGCGTCACAAGGGCGGAAAAGTGGGACTGGGTTACTAGGGGCTAGGGCCCAAGGTGGAGGTGCCTTAATTATTTTATACTTTAGCTATTGAAAAATAGCAGATATACAAGCTCACAGTGTGGCACCGAGTGCACGCTGCAAGCTTGTATATCTGCTATTTTTGAAAAGTTGTGAAAATGTGTGCAAATTCCTTAATATGTATTTTTAAGCGAACATTTGTAACTCAAATTTGGCTTATTGGGGGTCCCTGGAACTAAATATTTTGAGATGGGGTCCATATTTGGTCCATGGCCAAATATATATCTTTTTGGGGTCCTTCACATGAAAAAGTATGAGCACCATTGACATAGAAACATAGGTTTTAAAAAGAACCTTAGAACGATTTAAAATATTATATATAAGATTTTCATGATTTAAAAAATAAATAGCATGTCTACGAGTGCCGCGCTGCGAGCTTGTACTGTATATCTGCTATTATTCAATAGTTAAAGCACAAAATGTGAGTGAATCCTTGTACCCAGGGCCCAGAATTTGGTGCGACACCCCTGGCTGTGAGACCCTGGCCATGATGACTCGGTAGGGATGATCATGATGAAGCCATAATTTAAGCTGTCTCATGTCTTAAACTTTGTTCACATCAGCTGACATTCCACTGATTACCAAATGGCTTCTCTACCCACTAAGTATACCAATAATTTTGTATATATATTTTTATTTTTATAAAATCTAAATCTAAATAATGTATAGAATGTCTACATATAAATTATGAAAGCCAGGATGGGCTGTTCAGTGTGACGCAATCAAGGCACCGTGATCAAACCCCTAAGATTACTGGAGCATTTCTTTATTCTCTAGTGTGATAGCTATGACATAAACATGGAAGATAAAAATGCATCTAACCTCCTCCCATGGACTCAGACACTCTATCAGACATCCTGAGTGTTACTGACCACCAGGCTGTTGTATTATCAACTAGGTGAGATGAAGTCTAAAAATATTGATCTCTTGCAGGACACATTCATCTGAATAATATTAATAACAATATTAATGATAATAAATATACATATTATAATAATTTGATGATTTAAACTTAATTGTTCGACTTTAAAATGTGCTTTTTATGGAGACCTTTTTACTGTTCTGTGATCTAACATTCTGTAAATCATTCCCCATGATAATTTGATGATTTGAACTTGTTCTACTTTAAAATGTGCTTCTTATGGATACCTTATTATTTTATTGTTCTGTGATCTTACATTCTGCATTTATTTCCCCATCTGCATCAAATCAGACTGGAGGAAAAGCTGCGTGACACTAGCGAGATACACCATCTGTTGCTAAATGGAAAATGGTACTTTACCCTTATATTTCGACCTTACAATGTTTGTGAACATAGGGCAGTACCGCTACCCAGCTTTTGTCCTGTGCCTCCTGCTGTTTGGCATCATTATCATCGCTAACCTTGTAATAATTCTCGTAATATCTCTAGAGAGAGCATTGCATGATGAGCCCATGTACATTTTTGTTCTCTGTCTTTGCATCAACTCGCTCTATGGTTCCTCTGGCTTCTTCATCAGATTCTTAACAGACCTTCTCTATGATACTCATTTGATATCACGCCCAGCTTGTTTCACGCAGATCTACGTTATTTACACGTATGCCTCGTACGAGCTCACCATTTTGAGCATCATGGCTTATGATAGGTATATTGCTGTGTGCAAACCTTTACACTACCATGACAAGATGACAACCAAGACGGTGTCAAAGTTGACAGCCTTTGCATTTATCTATCCAGCCTTTACTATCGCAACGTGTCTTTATTTAACCGCCAGACTGCCTTTGTGTGGTAATAGGATACAAAAAGTATTCTGTGGCAACTGGAATGTTGTAAAATTGTCCTGTGTGAGCACCCTTATTAACAATATTATGGGCATGCTAGTGACCACGACTACTGTTTTTCTGCCCCTGGCTTTTGTCTTGTATACTTACTTGCAAATTCTGCTCGTTGTTAGGAGAAGTTCGTCAGAATTCAAGGGCAAAACTCTACAAAGTGTTTTACCCCACACCGTTACATTCGTTATGTACTCCATCACTGTGTTTTGTGATGTAGCCCTCAGCCGCTATGATGTAGAAGAGATGAATCCATTTTTGGCTATATTTTTATCACTGGAGTTTTTGGTGATACCTCCTATTCTGAACCCTCTTGTGTATGGCTTGAAGTTACCAGACATCAGGAAACATATTTTCAAGATGGTCAAAAGTATATGGTCATAACCAGGGGTGTCACACCAAATTCTGGGCCCTGGGTACAAGGATTCACTGTGGGCCCCCCCATGAATGTTAACTATTGAAAAATAGCAGATATACAAGCTCACAGTGCGGCACCGAGTGCCGCGCTGCGAGCTTGTAGATCTGCTATTTTTGAAAAATTGTGAAAATGTGTGCAAGAAACCCATGTTTCCATGTCAGTGATGCTCAAACTTTTTCATGTGAAGGACCCCCAAAATGATATGAATTTGGCCACGGACCCCCATCTCAAAATATTTAGTTCCAGGGACCCCCCCCGGAAGCAAAATGTTCGCTTAGAAAATACATATTCAAAGATTTGCACACATTTTCACGACTGTTCAAAAAATAGCAGATCTACAAGCTCGCAGCGCGGCACTCGGTGCTGCGCTGTGAGCTTGTATATCTGCTATTTTTCAATAGCTAAAGTTATTAGGGCCCCTCCACCTTGGGCCCTAGTAACTCAGTCCCACTTTCCTACCCCTTGTGACGCCCTGGTCATGACGTGATTGAAGAAGTTTACAATCTATCTGTCTATCTGTTTTATAGACAAACCACTTTTGGATCAAATTGATCCACAGGACATCCATGAGATTCATTGACAAGATCCTAAAATAAACACATATACTGTACATATAAACTAGACACAAGCCTTTCTTTATTTGATCCACAGATATGTTATAATTATTCAGGATATTCAAATGCTACGTTGTCTGCTGTAAATCTGATAATCTAAAGCCGGGTCTTATGTGTGTGGTACATCTAAATAATATGTCAAATATTAGAAATATTGTACATTTGTTGATACCTCTTATAATATGTTTACTTCTAGTTAACGGTGCATTCATGCTAGTGGTACAATGTGTTGTGTTCGCATGCAAGCCAAGGTCACTGCTATTTTCAAGAGGGTCATAAGCATGAAGAACTTAATTAACCTGAGTTAGACCCCAACTCCTAGTGTGTGTGTGTGTGTGTGTGTGTGTGTGCGTGTGCGTGTGCGTGTGTGTGTGCGCGTGTGTGTGTGTGTGTGTGTGTGTGTGCGTGCGTGTGTGTGTGTGTGTGTGTGTGTGTGTGTGTGTGTGTCACACACAACTGTGAATTAGGTTAGGCCTTTTAATGTAGTACCCAGGGTTTATTAGTGTTCAAGGTCAAAAGGAGAGCCATGGCCAGGGACGTGCTGGGCCCCTGATTCAGCCTGGGAAAAAGAGTTGGAGAGGCCCTCATTGCACGCTATAGAGAGAGAGATCTCTTTATAGCGCTGCTGCTACTCAAAGATTTGTGACAAAGTGACAAGCCAGTGGGCCAATTACATGAGTTATATTTCGTCGTTGTCGGGTGGAAACCTTGTATGTCCAAAACCGTTTGTTTTGTATTTATCATTTTAAAAATGATTTAAAATAGTGAAAACAGCCGATCTACAAGCACACAACGCCTCGCGGTGCGAGGCGTTGTGTGCTTGTAGATCTGCTGTTTTCACTACTTTTGTGCGACGGCCTTGTATGATGAAGCAGGGCTTTGCTTCGCGAAAAAAATTACAAATTTGAAACTTGGAGATACGAGGTTTCTGCCCGACAGTGGCTATTTACTTTGTTGGCTGCCCAGCCCCTAAAATGGAACGAAGGCGACATTTTATTTGTAATTTTTTCCTAATGGCCGGGAATGAATCGGCCGTTCGGGAGTTGTCCCGCTTTTCCCAATGGCCAGCACGTCCCTGGCCATGGAGAGTAAACATGTCATTACCTGCAACAACATCCATATGCATTCCAGGTTCCAATCAGAACTGGGTCATTATGATTATGATTTATTTATAATTTTTTTTCCTACTTTGGCAACATCTTGAGAGTCCACGTACGGTATAAGATTTTCATATGGCAGTAAATATTAAGAAAGCTAAAACACGTGACATTTTTAATCTGATGTCAATAATATTGTATTATTTGCGGCACATAAATAATAATGGGTTTATGGTCATATTGGATGTTGAAGAGAAATAGAGCCTGCACACCATTTTCCAGGTAAAGGCACTTGGTATTCCATGTGTGTAACTAGTATAATTTATGTCTCTCTCTCTCTCTCTCTCTCTCTCTCTCTCTCTCTCTCTCTCTCTCTCTCTCTCTCTCTCTCTCTCTCTCTCTCTCTCTCTCTCTCTCTCACACACACACACACACACACACACACACACACACACACATACTTGCATCGTTCCAGAGTTGGCCCGGTGCCCGACTGGCACAGATCTAGTTGATTAGAAATTGATCATTCAAAAAATATTCTCCTCGTTGACTTACATTGTACAGTTATTCTTTTAGGCCATACATGAACGCAATCTTTTTTATTAGGAAGAAGAAACCTGTACAGGGTCCGCGGATCTGGATCCGGATATTCAAATAGTAAAATCAATCAGATTACATTTACAGTACTGGGTTTGATGATGTTCTATATTGTCTGAATCAGCTTTGTCTGTGTTTGTTTATGGACTAAAAGAGTGACTTTGAGAGCTATTTTGCCGTACATGAGGAGCATATTTTGGATGATCAATTTCTAATCAGCCATAGTTTTTTCTCGCCCACCTTTGGAGTTACATCATTGATTGATTGTTTGATTGAATACTTCATAATAGGGCATTCACGAATAGTGATGTTTAGTATTCAAATTATTCGACCTCAAAGTATTTGAATAGTCGAATATTCGACAGAACTGGCCAAACTGGCTCACAACGCCTCGCAACGCGAGGCGTTGAGAGCATGTAGATCGGCTATTTTCACAATATTTATCTGTGGAACCGAGTCACATTAAATGTAATACCTACAATTCCAAGTGCTTGTCAGGGTAGGGGTCCCCAGTTCAAATATGTTTCTTTTTTGAGAACCCCTGGTATAGAGCATTAACAAATTCATCCACCAGGGGCATTGACAACTCATTCTTATGACTTCCTATCCAGCCAAGCTTTATAAACTAAATATATATATGTTTTTTTTAGTTTTTTTTTTTTTCATTTACGTTTTATTGTATTTTTCGTGTAAATCACAAAAGAAAGACAAAACAAACAAAACATACAAAACAATACTTACAGAAATACACACATACCCAAGGGGAGGTATCTGCCACTCTACACATTAGTTACTCTCAGTCTCCATACATACAGCACATTCATTTCAAAATGCACAGTTCACTATGGCAGTGTTTCTCAATCTTTCTTGGCTTGTGTACCCCCTTTCCCTAATCCAAGTACCCCCTTTAACCGACAACAAAGTTTTCCTTATAAAACTGCAATTAACTATAACTAGTGGTATATGATGCCATGATAACCTCGCCTTTTCAAGAATATAACATCACAAATAAGAAAGGGAGTGAGAGATTCAAACGGTGCCTCCTGGACAGATTTATTTTCAGCACTTTTCATGTCAATAACTTACATTCAATCATTCAAACACATACCAGTTGCCTTTTCTCCATCTAATTTAATTATAGTTAATTATTTAACTATGAATAATATTTTCATGATTTATACTTCTATTTTTCTTTTTGGGGGGCCTTTTCTGAGTACCCCCTGCAGTACCTCCGCGTACCCCTAGGGGTACACGTATCCCCATTTGAGAAACACTGCACTATGGG
The DNA here is from genome assembly GCF_963921795.1 of Nannobrachium achirus. Classification (NCBI taxonomy): domain Eukaryota; kingdom Metazoa; phylum Chordata; class Actinopteri; order Myctophiformes; family Myctophidae; genus Nannobrachium; species Nannobrachium achirus. The sequence continues at coordinate 36,266,597 of NC_137829.1, forward strand.
ACGAACTCAAACCACATCTCTTAGAATAAATGTCAAATAAAATAAAAAATAAAATCAGGCCTTATAATAGCGACATGAGTAAGCCATTTAGTCCAGTTGTCCATGAACATCTCCCCTTGACCCCTAAAGTTAAATGTGATTCTCTCCATAATAAATATATTATAGATTAAATCAATCCATTCATCTATAGTTGGTATAACATTGGTGAGCCATTTTTCTTTTTTGTTATGGCCTTTTTGGATGCTACTAGTAATACCCTTAGTAAATATTTATCCTGCTTTGAACAGTGAAGTTCTTCTATATCAGCTAGGTACAAGGTTTTGAAATCAAATTGAATTGTAACTCTGAAAACTGCTTCCAGGACACTGTGAACACTTCTCCAAAATGGAACCACAGAAGGGCAACCCCAGAAAATATGAAAATGGTTCGCCAACGTCTCCCCACATGATCTCCAGCAGTCAGTCTCAATAGAGTATTTGCTTTTCTGTGCTGGAGTACAGAAGAAACGAGACACATTTTTCCAGCTGAATTAACAAGTCATTTTCCATTGCTGTTCGCATATCCTGTCCCATTCTTCTGTTGTTGCCCTCTGTTTCCCATCTTGCTTTAATATTCCAAGTATTCTCGTCTTTCAAATTTTGAAGAAGCAAATATATTGTCGAAACTATCTTTTGGTAAGTAGAGTCTTCATATGCATTTCGGAAAAGCCAAATGATCTCTACTCCCAGGTTAGAGTCTCTTTTTAATAATCTTGTGTTAATAAAGTCTCTAATTTGTAGATACCTAAAGTGGTCCTGATTCTGTAATTTAAAACGATTTTTCAGGTCCTAGAAGCTCATAACATTACCCTGCTTTAAAAGTGTACAATATGCAGTAAGACCATTCCCAATCCATCCTTTAAACGTCATGTCTTGTGTACTAGGTATGAAATCCGAATCATATGCAAACCACTTAAAAATTCCAATTTTGTCCTTCAGCTGATACTTCTTAATTAATTCTCTCCACACCCTCAATGAACCTGTTATCATCACATTGTTGGGGTCTGACAGTTGTTTAACTAAGGATGGGTCTCCAACCAACATATTAATTGGTAGGTCCCTCCTCATCGAGCACTCTATATCTTTCCATCTTGATTCGTAACTTGGTTTACACCATCCAATCAGTGGTCTGAAAACTATATATATTTTTAAAGAAAAAAAAAAGAAAAAACAAAAGTGAATATTCGACTTTGGTGAACAACGTCGAATAGTGACTTTGATATTCGAATATTATAGGCTTTGGCTTTGTCTTTTAACCAGTTTGGGGTTGTAGCCACCTGTAAGTGGTTTTTCAGAGTGGTTTTAAAGGAGAGTATAGGGATTTATACTCCTTTAAGACCGCCCGCAGGGCATTCCACATCGTTGTGGCATAGCAGGAAAACTAATTTAACCCTTTGTTTTAGCCAAATCTGGGTTGGACGTGATTAGTGGAACTGCCTCTGGTGTTGTGATTGTGGACGTCTTTGACATTTTGGAAGTAGTTTGTCAGGTACATGGGTATCTTGGTGTGGTGTATCTTGTACACCAGGCCCATTGCAAGATGCTGTACTCTGTCAACTACCCTGAGCCATCCTACCCTTTCAAAATGATCAGGGTCATGATGAGTCATGATGAGTCATGGCAAGCTAACTTCACAACCCTAACCTCTACCAGTGTTCTTGCCCTTTAAAGGACAACTTTAGTTTTTTTTACAACAAGGGTTCATATTTTAGATTGTAATTAAAGAATATAAAAGATGAGTGTTAAAATGGTTTCATTTACTTCTTTCTATTGTTTTAGAGATTCTTATTTCAGTGGGTGTGGGCATGCGTACAAGTGGCCAAATATATCATTTTTCACAGAATAAGCCCATTCCCAAGATGCAACGCAACCTTTCATGGTTGGATGTGACTTATAGTGGCTAGAAGTGTTACTGTAAATAGCAGTAAAGAAACTGCTGGCTTATTGTGTCTAAAAATACATATTTAGCCACTTGTACACATGCCCCCATGCGTACGCATGCCCCACATTTTAGCACGTAAACATGATAAAACAGAACAAAGCAAATGAAAACATTTTAACACTCACTTTTTCTTTTCTCTAATTACAATCTAAAATATGAACCCTTGTTGTAAAAAAACAAAGTTGTCCTTTAATAACACAACCAGATTCCTTAACACACTGGCTACCAACACAGCGAGCACTGTTTCTTCTTTTCTAGTTTATTTGTTTGTTTGATTGTTTATTCATGTTTTACTTAGCTACTTACTTAAAGGGGAAACTACCAATTTTCGACATTGAATTATGTTCGATCGACTCGACTCTTCCTACAAGTGTCAAGGGGTTTGAAGTCACATTGAACTAAGTTTACTGAAAATTGTTAACATTTGATTGATTGATTGATTGATTGATTGATTGATTGATTGAATACTTTATTAACAGTTTGCAGAGACAGGGAGGTACAGTACAACAATACAAGGTCTGTTAAAAGGATTTTTTCCCTAAGAAAGCCTATGGCTTGTTTCCACTGGGGTCCTTCTTTGTGTACTCAATTCATCTAAAAATGATGGATAATATTTCAGTTGTAACGGTGCTTACTCTTTCAGGGTTAAATCACACAATTGAACACAGGCTTGCGCTCTTTTGCGTCTCTTTGCTGTATTACTTCATAATCTTGCTGGTAAATGCTGTTGTCATTGTAAGCATCATTACGGACAAAAGCCTGCATGAACCCATGTACATCTTCCTGTGTAACCTGTGTATTAATGGACTTTATGGGACTGCAGGCTTTTACCCCAAATTCCTCTTTGATCTGTTGTCTCCTCATGTCATCTCCTATGCTGGATGTCTGTTACAAGGTTTTGTAATACACTCTTCACTTGCTTTTGAGCTGTCTATTCTAACTCTGATGGCCTATGACAGATTTTTGGCTATCTGTCGCCCTTTATCACTCAATTAAGACTAAAAACAAAATGTCTGTCTTGATTTTTCTCTCCTGGTTCTTACCACATTATTGTTTGTTCATGAACACGATGACAATAATAGGATCAAGGTTATGTGGCACACACATTAATAAGCTCTATTGTATTAACCTTTTGGTTCACATGCTATCTTGCTCAAGGTCAAATTTGTTCGCTGTCAGTGCATATTTTAATTACAGCTTTTATTTCTCCCATTTTCTTGTGACTTTTTGGTCTTATATGTATCTGATCAAAGCATGTGCGACTTCCATTGAAAATAGAGCTAAGTTTATGCAAACATGTTTGCCACATTTAGTGTCCTTAATCAATTTAGTTTATAGTTTTCTTTTGGATTTACTGTACATGCGATTTGGGGCAAGTATAAAATCTCAAGACCTCAAGAACTTCATGTCAATACAATATCTCATAATTCCTCCACTAGTGAATCCTGTTATATATGGATTCAAACTGACCAAAGTTCGAAAAATAATTAAATTCTGTTTACAACAAATGATGGGCAAAATAGTCAAACAAGGGTTAACAACTGAATAGAGAGCTCCAACCCTCAATCTCTTAATTAATTCTTTAGATTCCATTTATTTACAATGACACACCTTTATAATTAAACTATATTACTATTAATAAACTTTATATAAACATAAATGATATGCTACATTTATATAAATATTATGGAACGTAATCCATAGTGTCAAATCAATAGCATACTTAACTAAAAGTAAGTAGCTTTGGGAACCAATGTTTGCCGGGCCATGTTGCCTATAGGGCAGGAGTCTTTTTTTCTGTAACATGAGGTGGTTTGACAGACTGTTGTCAGACACTTCCATCATACAGTCTGGAGCTATGAAAATGATCAAGCGATAAAGCTTGATCAATCATACAGTATTTAAAGGGATAGTTCACCCAAATAATTACTTTTTTTGTCGCATTCCTAAGCCATTAACTTGATGACCGGCAATGGTTCCCTATGGTGACACAAGCCTGCTTTGTTCCCTATGCCTATGGAGACACAAAGAGTCTCCTCAAATTATTGGATTAGGAATGCGACAAAAACTAAAAGAATATCCATGAATTCAAGTCTCCATGCTTCTGTTTCGTCTTAACATTCGCGCAAATTTATCTGAATATAAATAAAAATCATCTAAGCATATATAGCTTGCTGCTTACCAGAAACGGACATTCAAAAATAAAATGTATAATATTATTTTGTGAAAGGAAGTGACGAATAGAGTTTCCTGTCTCTGCTTTTGGGAGGTGTAGTTCCAAACTCTATATAGCATTCGGAGATTGTGGAATAGTTGTCTGGCTATGCAAGACTACCCTGGACATGACACTAGTATGTCACAGGGACTTATCAGTCCAGCCCTTAATGCTGAGCGCCATACAGGGAGGCAGGTACAATATTCTTTTTTTCCTTTTTTTTTTTTTTCAAACAACAAACCGCCATGACAAATGACCACATAGACAGAAAAATTACTTGGACAGGAAAAAAAAGAAGAAAAAAATACAAAAGATTAAAATAAAAGAAAGGTGGGGGGGGGGGGGGCACTATTTACTCTTATACAAATACCATTTCTCCCTCGTTCGTCCCATAGTTTTTCGTATATCTCTGCTTCATGGTCCTAAGGTTATAAGTAATTTTTTCCATGAGGCTGATTTCTTCAGAAATGTCCAATGTTCCTCCCTAGGAGGATCCACTTTCACCCACCTTCTTGTGATGGCTTTTTTAGCCGCCAGTATCCAGATTTTGAACAGATGTATGTCCTCTCGTCCTGTTGTGTCTTCGGGTGTCAGGCCGAGATATAATATCCTGGGGTCACTAATGATCTTATAGCCCATGACTTCCTCCAATATCCTTAGAACACTGTCTGAGAAAGTCTGTATTTTCTCACACGACCAGAATATACAGTATGTGAGTGATCGGCATTCAGGCGGCCACACTGTCTCCAAAATATTGCGGCTTTCCCGGTTGTTTACTTTTGATTTTTGGTGTAATAAAAAGGCGCAGCAATTTTTTCCACCCAAATGCCCTCCAACCTTTAGAGCTTGTTGAAGATTGCTGTGTTTCACAAATGGAATGCCAATCACTCTCAGACAGACAGTTCAATGTTGAATTCAGATTCTCACTTCGATTTTACATATAGGCCTACAGTGTATTTCTTCCATGTTGCTTTTGCAAGCCTCTGTACAGCCTAGAAACAATCCTTGAGGGTGTTTGTTTGTATGCACCTGTTAATACCTGGATTACTTCATTACCTTTCTACTGAAATAAATCACCATTTTCTTGTTCAAAAGATTTGAAGTGTTGTCCCTCTATACGCGTACATAAAGCTGCTATTCCCCTACCGCTGAGGCAGGTACCATGTTACCAGTCTTTGGTATGACCTGGCTGGGGAATGAACCCCAAACTCCCAATCTCAGGGCAGACGCTCTTACCACAAGATCAAGGGGTTGGCTTAACAGTTGAGGTGTCTTTCATAAAGTGTACGTCCTGTAACCCTTATTGTATGTTCATGAACACAGCGGCAAACAGACTATACTGTGTAAACTATTTTGTCCTTAAACTATCTTGCTCAAGGTCCAAAATAAATTCCACACTGGTATTTCTTATTTTAACATTTTGTTTTACTTTGGCCATTTTCTTTTTTATCTTTTGGACTTATGTGCATTATGATCAGAACATGCCAAGCATCTAAAGAGAACATGGGTAAATGTATGCAAACTTGTGCCACATTTAATCTCTTTATTTATTTATGTTTTTGCTCTGCATGTATATTCGATTTGGCTCAAGTTATTTATCTCAAGATCTCCAGAACTTCATAGCAATTTAATTTCTTATTATTCCCCCAATTCTGAATCCGCTTATATATGGGTTTAAATTGACCAAAGTTCGAATAAGAATTCTGAGTTCTGAGAAAATGTGTGTGTAACATTAACCTAGCTGGAATATACATATGTATATCTTGCATGTACTGTATCTTGTGTATATTTACATGTACAGTACATTACAGGTCTTATAATTGCAAAACATTGCTATTAAAATGTGTTGATTAGTAGTTATTAATTTAACAATAGTCATTTTGTATTTGCTGAGGTCAAAGTTTGATTTGAAGACAATAAGATAATGGAAAGAAATACAATATATAAATTTAAAAGCACATAATATATAAATTATAGCCCATAATTATTAGAACATAATGCAGGGCATTGTGACAAATCCGATGCCAATGGAGTAGTGCAGGACTGAAACAGCTATGTAGGATTACCAGTAAGACTCCCTAATCGGGAGATAAGCGACCGTCAGGTCGCAGCGTGATTTTAGGGCAAAATGTGTAGGAGCAGTGTCCAAAAATGTGTTTGAAAAAATCGGCCAGCTGGTGGCGCTATATGGGACAGATCCATGTTGATGACATGAGTGTAGACATACCGTGTACCGATTTGCGTGATTTTAGGGCAAAATCTGTGTCCAAAAATGTGTTTAAAAAATGGGCCTGATGGTGGCGCTATATGGGACAGATTCATGTTGATGTCTCTCTTGGCGCCGCCGAGGCGGACGCGTGGGTACCGGCCCCGGCTCTCCCGGTCGCTCCTAGCCCGAGTTACGGCATTTTATGTGTGCTGCAGTGGCGGGGGTCCTCCACTAGGGGCATCCATTCTGGAGCACCAGGAGTCGGTGGTCCCCAGGAATTCCCCGTGAACAGCCCTGTTTGGATGGTCATTTGGTCATTTTTGCACTTTTTGGCAGCGGTGGAAAGGGGTCCCTGGGGGTCCCTGGAGCTCCGGGGGTCCCTGGTGGGGTGGAGGTTGTGGATTGGCAGGCAAGGAGTGTGTAGGATTATTATGTATGTGTATAAAAAATACAGACAATTATACTGTAAGTGAGTGTGAATAGAAGGTGCAGTAAAGAATTAATTATGTATCAAAATGCATTGATATCCTGAACATGAAAAATTTCTCATATTTAAATTCAATAAATTGTACATTAGCATGCTTATTCCACCTTAAAAACCAAATCAATAATTTGAGTCAAAATCTTTTTTTTTAAACAAAATAAGAGACTGCAGAAACCCTTGATTAACCAATCGACATTGGGTATTCAACAAGACCATGTAATAAAGTGACATAACAACAGGTCAGTTGGGTGAGGTTGGATTGATTGATTGACTGATTGAATAGCCTTTTATTGATTGCGGCAAGTATGGCAAACTACACCAAAGGTATATGAAAGTGCAAGTATACATCACAAAAAGGCTGTGGGGGCTTGTTTCTATTGTGGTCCTGTTGTTCAGGTCCTATTTGGAAATTCTGGGCCCTGGGTACAAGGATTCACTGCGGGCCCCCCATGAATGTTCTTCATAGGGGGAGGGGGGAGGAGTTTAAGTCATTTAGACTGGGAACACATTATATTACGTGCTTTAAAAATAGCAGATCTACAAGCTCACAGCGCGTGAGCGCGGCACCGAGTGCCGCGCTGCGAGCTTGTAGATCTGCTATTTTTGAAAAATCTTTACATTTTTCAAGTCTTTGAATATTTCAAATCGTTCTAAGGTTGTTTGAAAAAAACCTATGTTTCTATGTGAGTGGTGCTCAAACTTTTTCATGTGAAGGACCCCCAAAATGATATGTATTTGGCCACGGACACCCATCTCAAAATATTTAGTTCCAGGGACCCCCAAAAAGCAAAATTTGAAAGATTTGCCCACATTTTCTACTATAGACTACTATACGGGTATAAGGCATACACAGGTGAGGACTAGTATCTATTAAACATGCTTTTTATTTTTTTACACTGGACATTTTTCTATCCACATTCCCATCATGTTTAAGACGGGGCGCCATGATATATTTGACATCACATTATATTATATAAATGGGAAGATGGGATTCATTTCCCAGCGGATTCCTTGTGACTTCAAGGCAACCACGCTTGCAATTTTCCAGAATCGTATCTTTCTAGTTCAAAATGGAAATACAAATTAGGCTAAATAGTGACTGGCAGTCAGTCTGCTTTTTAATTTATATTTTTATACCAGTGAAAATAAACTGATATTGTGTTCAAAGACAATTATAAGATAAAAAATGTACACCTTTATTGATCCTCAGAAGGGAGAATTCAATAGCATTTCAACATTAATAGCCTATACATAAATTAAGGTGTAGTATGACATCGCTAACAATATATATGTTTTGCTCATGTCATTATAGTTGTATCTTTCACACAAAGGTGATCTGACTGCTCTGCAAATACAAACATTTTTTTTTAAATACACTGGTGTGATATCTTATGACCCTGGAGTAAAATGCAACAGCCACCACTTTCTCCAGCCAGATGATGAGTGTCAAGACTCCATGTACCACTTTGGGACAATCCATTGTTTGTAATAGGCCTATGTCACCCTCTAGTGTCCAACATGGCTATGACTAACTAAGGACTTGTGTTCATGAGCCTTTGGGTGGGTGGAATCACCCTTCCTTCCCTCAGTCTAGTAGATGAAATGGTTCAACTTCAACCTCAATAAGGACATAAAGTACAGAGGCGAATATATTGAGAATAAATATGCAAATGTTCAAAAAGCATCAATACATTCACATCCATTCTGAATGGAGGAACATAAATTGACTGTAAATTGGTCCTTTAAAGCTGAAATCTGCATGTTTTAAGGACAACTTTGTTCAAGGATTCAAATTTAAGATAGCAATTAGAGAAAAGAAAAGATGAGTGTTAAAATGTTTTCATTTACTGCTCTTAGCAATTTTAGTATTTTGATTTCAGTGGGTGGGGGCATGCGTACAAGTGTCTATGCTTTTTAGACACAATAAAGCCAGCAATGTCTTTGTTACTATTTACACCAGCCCCCATAAGTCACATCTGCCCATGAAAGATTGTGATGCATCTTGGGAATGGGCTTATTGTGTCTAAAAAGAAAGCTGTAGGCTAAATGAAAACATTTTAACACTCATCTTTTCTTTTCTCAAAAGACTTAAAGGACAAAGTTGTCCTTTAAGTCCTACGAGCGAGGTAGGTCCACACCACAGAGCCTTGGCACATTTCTTCCAAAATGGAATCTTTATCTCCACTTGGTACCATCACCAAGGTCTATTTTTCACCAAATAGCCTATACCCCTCCCCCCGACACATCAGGTCTCTCTCAGCTTCGTTGTCGCAGTGTTTTACAATATTCTACCGCTAAGGAATGCAAGAATGCAGGTTCTAATTTCTAAGGCCCGAGGTTATGTTGGAAAGTAACAACATAGACCTATTTGTGTTAAAATACATAAATAAATACATTTCATAATTCTTGTACAATTCCTGTTGGCTTGATTGTCGGGGGTCTGGGGCAGACCCTCATGAGAGTAGAGTAGAGTAGGCTAAAACACATTTATGTGGAATGGTTAATTTGAAACATAAAGACAAACAGGAGCGATTAGCTCAAAATAGTCTATAGAAAGATTATAAAATTAAAATAACTTTTGTTTAAAGGAGCTATAGTCAACTTTTTCTTGAAAAACGGATGGTAAAATAAAAATAATGTTTCGAAAATATTGTATAAAAAAATAAGCTTCATATTATGTGTTTCTATTCAAAAATGACCACAAAAAGCGTAAAATAACGATAAAATAATCATTTTGGCCATTGTCAGACCGACACTTTGTTTACATTCTAGTCTATAGACTAGGATGTAAACAAAGTGTCGGCCCTACAATGAAAAAGTTGACTATAGCTCCTTTAATTTAAAAAGTTACACTTTAAAACTGGAAGCAGTGCCCTTCCACGCACATGTCTCCTCCAGGTCAGGTAGGTTATTGTGGCCTCCTGGTGGCGCTATAATAGGCCAATGTGAAATGGGCGCCATGTCTTCTTCTGCCTTTCACGGCAATTGGACGCTGCATTCATGATTTCAGGCATTTTGTTCCAAAAATGTGCTTTGCAAAAGTCGACCTGCTGGTGGCGCTATAGTCTCGCGTAGCCAGACAACTATTCCACACTATTCCGAATGCTATATAGAGTCTGGAACGGCAGCTCCCGAACGGCGAGTATCGGAAGTAGCCAATGCTACACGGAACTGTAGTCCCACTGGAAACAGAAGCACACTCGCACAGACAGAGTCATTCGGGCGGCATATTCTTGTCATGGGTGTATAGTTTAAGAAAATATTTGAAAACAATGGAAGTAACACCAACAACACCAGAGAAAGACGAAATAACGCCCTATTTTTTTTTGAAAGGAGACACAACGCTTCCAGGACTTGTTATTGCTACTGCACCAAGGGAGCGGTTGCGTCACATCCGCTCTATCTCGTACTCATCGTATCTATTTCCGTGCCCCAGACTGTATGCCGGGAGCATTTGCAAATCACGGAGGCAACAGTCTGGCCACGCGAGACTAGTGGCGCTATAACAGGCCAATGTGAAAAGGGTGGCATTTGTTCCTCGACTTAATGGGAATGTGCGTGCAAATTTCACGGAAATCGCACGCTGTGTTTGCATTTAGTTCAAATGGGCCAATCCTGCAAACTTTGGAAGCCAATGTTAGCCAAGTAGGATGAAATATTAAATATCAGACAGATCTGTCTTGATCACATGACCATAGAGATAGTGTGTAACGATTTGCATGATTTTTTGCATGAAAATCTGTACGAGTAATGTCAAAAAAATAGTTTTTGTGGTGTTGGCCTCATGGAGGTGCTAGAACAGCCCCATATGAAAAATGTGGGGCAGAGGCTTTATACAGTCTATGGGCAGAGATTCTGAATTGGGATCCATTCCAGGGAGTGTGTGCGCAGTTTGGCAGCGACCGGTCAGCCGGGCCAATGGTGCCGGAGATTAGCTGGTAACAGACAGAAGACAGACGGATGGACGGACAAATACATGGACTGACGGACATACAAATGGACTGACGGACACACACGGACGGATGGACAGGATGCAAAACGGGAGAGTGTTTTTTGCAGGTTGTTCAGTCCGAGTGTATCAAAAAAGCAACTGGTTTAAGGCAGCGGAAGCTTGTGATTGGCTACACGGAGGTGACGAAAGTCTGGGGGGCGGAGATACACCTAAAGCTAACCTTAACCCTAACCTCAGTAAAACTAACGCTGGTTAATGCTAACCTGGTGAATACTAACCTGCCGACGCTGGTGAATGCTAACCTGGTGAATGTTAAACTGGTCGGAACCAACGGTGCTTAAGTTAAGCACCGTTGGTTCCGACCCAAAAAAAACTAGGTTAAGCAGCTTAACCTAGTTTTTTTTTATACACTCTGACTTAAAGGAGCTATAGTCAACTTTTTCATTGTAGGTGTACATCCTAGTCTACAGACTACGGATTATTTTTATTTTAGCATCCGTTTTTCAAGAAAAAGTTGACTATAGCTCCTTTAAAGACCTGCAAAAAATACTCTCCCGTGCAAAACATAATCTCGCCCGCGGCCATGTGGTTCCTGTGTAAATAAGCCGGAAAGCTTACTAGGATCTCCTTTTTAGTTGACCTTGTAACACTGATTTGTACTATCGTGAGACTGTACTTATTTTTCCTATGCAAATTTCGAATAAATTCTTCAATCAATCAATGCCTTTTGGCCTGGCGGAGATTCCTGCGCGCAGAGGTCTAGAGATCCCATAACCCGGAGGCACAGAAGCACTGGTTGGCCAGATAGTTGTCGGGGCAACCGCCGGTGCTGTCCAAAAATGCTCAATACAGCAACTGAAATACTGACACGAGCGAGCAGCCTCTTTGTTAAGACAGGATCATTCATTTCCCTCTTCAAAAGAAGTGGCCTGTGAGCCAAGCTATTGCAAAAGAAGTGTACCGGTATATTATATCATCATCATATTAGGCTACTACGCATATCGCCTAGTTGCCTGACAACCAACGAGCCAATCACGACGCGAGCAAAACGACCCTCCCCGCGATGGGAAAGCACGTCGACGGAACACCAAAAGCCAACCGTCCAATAAGAAACACGACGTCGGCAGTGGCGTCAGTTCAGAAAAAAGCTAAGGTATGGCAACATGACTGGTGAGACACCAGTCATGTTGCCATACCTTAGCAACATGCACAATGAAAAGTACAGTTCCCCTGTAGCCAAGGTATGGCAGCTGCCATAGCTTGCCATACCCAATTGACGCCTCTGGACGTCGGTCGGTCGTCTTCCCAATCCCAACCACGTTTTCGCGCTCACGACCGAGCGGCGAGACACCGCGAGACTTGGTGTGGTCCAGTAGCGTAGACTGTGCAGTGCACTGCAGTACATGCGGCTCCTCGAGGCTCCAGCTCTCTCTGCCTGCTCCCCTCCTTGTCCCTTCGCCTCTCTATTCATTTTTCACCCGCCGATGCCAGACAGCAGCAGCAGCGACCCGACAGACGGAGGACAAGAAAGCGACGGCTGTGTGTGAGTTCTTGATGTGAACACCGTACAGACGAGACGACCAGTTTAAACAGCTTCTCGGTGGGGGCGCCTCGCTCGTTCTACTGCTACACAATACGTGAGTATAATCTCTATATAGACCGTTAACCGTTTTTTTGGAGGAGGGGGGGGGGGGACAGGGTAAGGTAAAAGCAAGCGGGCGGTAAAACGAAAAAACAAAAACAAAACACGGGGATGAATTGCTTGTGTTCCGGGTGTGTGTGTGTGTGTGTGGTGTGTGTGTGTTTTTATGTAATCCCCTTTTAGAACGGCGCAGACAACAGACATGACGCTTCATGTTGTCGGAAGAATTACATGCTGGATGGTGTTAAACGCACAACGTTGACTTTGGCCTGTATTGTACGCGGACGGGTGCTGAATAATTGTCTCGCATGAACGCAACATGACTATTGTTGGGGTTTTGTGGCTGCTAAATCTCAACCTGTGTGTTCTGCGGTTGGTCTGGTGGTCTGTCTGCCCGGTGAGACCGCGGCGCATCATGCTTATAGATGGAACGACGTTATTGTCACATTGATGATCAGGACAATAACAGACACAGCAAATAGGCAGCGGCGAGCTGAGGCCAGTGTATCACTCGTTGGGAGGAGTGTGATGTCGATAACGACGTTAAATCAATGCGTTATTGTGTCCATTTTCGTATAGTAATTGGATTAAATAATGTTAATGCCGTACAAGTGACTGTTGTGTATAGCCTAGTCATTATACACAGGCTACTGGTGCTAGGATGGAGATGGCCCTATCGGCGAGGTTGAAATATACACAGTGCAATAATTCAAATCTGACAAACGCTTCTTCACATTCTAGCATTTGGTACATTCGTGTAGGCTATGGATAAATTGACATTGATAATTTGATTCTGTATCAAAATGCAGCATTTAATTATGTATTAGAGTGTTGTAGAGTTGAAATTCCATTTTAGTGGGGCAAATGGTGACTGTTGGAATTAACACGCATGAAATGTTTAAAAATACATAACCCTATGCATTGCTGTAGTGTAGGACAGCCCAATAAACATGTGATTATTAGCCTAGTTCCTAACCCTTGTGATTTCCCTTTTTAAAGGCAAGTTCTAACTTGGACACAGGTATTCAGAAACCCTTTAAAAACATAGGTGGGATGGAAAATGTAAATTAGTGGAATAACCTATGTTTTCATTTGATGAAATTATTTCCCATCATTTAATTATCACAATGACAACAATCCTTTGCAAGTATTTTTGCTAATTTGTATGGCCTGTTTGATAAATTGACCAAATCCCATAGTGGAACATTAAAAATAAAAGAGAAAAGAAATCTGCAGGCAATGACATCCGTAGCAAATACCGGTGAACATTCAGGCTTATTGGGGTCATCACGGGATGGTCTTGCTTCGTGTTCAAAGTTGTATTTCCAGTTATGCTATAGGCCGGAGAGCTCACTGTCATAATGCTAAAGTCCCCGGCTCCAATACTACCACACTAGCTCTGTGCTTTATTTCATAACAGTGCTGCAACGTTGCTCTAGTTACTGAGGTGACAGAGCTTTAGAGAATAGAGAGCGTCACGGAACGGCCACCAAGGACAAACCTTGCCAAATCGGTCTTGTATCTGTGTCCATAGGTATGCGTCTATGCATCTATGGGAGTGAAATCTACGCTAGTCTCCTCTGCTGCCGTGTGCCTTTTCTCTGTTTGGTATAGGCTTGCAGTTCAAGCTAGTGTGGAAGTGTGCTGTGCGTGCCATGTATCAGCAGAAGTAGAGGATGCTTCTTGCTGCTACTGCTGAGGTTAATAAATTGCCGCTGGCTGTCAACACAAGGAGAGCCATGGCCTCTGTTAACCCTGTAGCGCCTGATCACGGCAGGCGGGGGGGCCGGGTAGGCCTGGGGCGGTATGGACATTTTGTTACCGCGATTACCGTCTTCCCATTTACCGCCGGTACTGCGGTAATTACCGCACCCCCGTATCTATTAATTAAGGTTCGGCGATAAGCCAAAATATTGCAATCATCTTCCCAAAAGTCGCCTCTCCACAGTGGAGAGGCGACACAGCCTGACTGCCCGAGATATACTTCTCTGTACAGCACAGCGGGTCTGGCTTTCAAAGGAGCAGATCTACAAGCTCACACCACATCGCATCCGCGATGCGTTCTGAGCTTTTAGATCTGCACTGTCGGGTTACCATAGTAACGTAGGCTAGCTACTTGGGCTTTTCAGACACAAACAGCTATGTGAACAAACCAGAAGAGGAAGGGTAGTCAGATCGTGTACAGTGATTCTGTAAACTCACGTCACGTCTCAACTCTCAAATCACAGTGATTGAGTGCTGCTATATACAGGTTTTAGTTACAAGACTTGACAGAAAAGGTTATAAAATCGCCGACGCGCCGCTGGACGGAGCACAACGTGCGACGCGGTGGAGCTGGAGAAAGTAAAATAGTTTCATTTTCGGTTTTGTCCACGCGGCCCGCGCTCCGCCAGTAATCCGTATGAATAAAAAAAGATATGCCACAACACAAGGTATGTATTAACATCCTTGTGTCGAGTGGATTACAGAGAAAGTATATGCTGCATTGCTGCTCCGTCATAGAGTTGTGCTCCGTACTCTACTGCCCTGCGTGCACTGTGTGTGTGTGAGTGACGTATGTGGGCGGCTTCCAACGTGTGGTACACGGCCCAGAGCAGAGCGGCATGGAGCGCATGCGGTCCTCGCTTCTCCCCCGTTTTAAAACTCGCTCGTTCTCAATAAAAATAGCCTATTTTTTTTTCTTTTTTGACCGCGGTAAGGACCCTGACACCGCGGTAGGCCGCGGTATACCGCGATACGGCGGTACGGCGGTTACCGAACCCAGCCCTAGGGCCGGGGCCCATAGCCATCCCATTCGCATACACCCCGATACAGATATTGGCTGCTGATGTCCTCGATCCATATGTTCGCTCCTGAGGGCAATATCATTTCTGCTGTGATGAATGCGCCGTTGCTGCATTAATTTTCACTGTACAAGGACAGCGGTTTCACACGGGCAAGGTTTTCACTTTTTGAGCGGTGGTAGACCGCTCCATAGCATGGCCGTGTGTGTATCCGTGTATGTATCCGTGTATGTATGTGTGTATGTAGCCTGAACTACCACTCAGTGACCAGAGAGGGTGCTCTTGAGTCTAGTCTGAGCATCAACTGCAATATTCTTTCTCTCTCTCTCACACACACACACGCACGCACACACGCACGCACGCACGCACGCACGCACGCACGCACGCACGCACGCACACACACACACACACACACACACACACACACACACACACACACACACACACACACACACACACACACACACACACACACACACACACAACCACCGCTCAGTTCACACGGGTGTGATTTTTAGAGGAAAGCCGGATAGGCTCAACATCTGTGAGAAGCCTCTCTAAATACAGTATCAACTAATATATTAAATGGCTTGCTGACAAAGTCTGGGCTACTTTTCATCACCTTTTTAGAGTTGTAAGTAAGTATCAACGTTTAGCCTACATAACAGCCTCTTTATAGACATTTGCAGAGCCAAATCTAAAATTAACCTTAATTATTAGGCCTGTAATGGTCAACCAAACTTTTATACAATACATTGGAGTCACAGTTCGGTACGTTTTTCAATACAGAACATAATTGTAAATAATAGCTATGATCATTGCTTTTAATTTGAACAAAATAGAGCTCAACCAATACTGTGTACATTGTCCACATGTGGCGGCAGTGGCTCAGGGGTAGAGTGGCCGTATTAGAACACGGAGGGTTCCTGAAGGGTTCCCAGTTAGATCCCGGGCTCCCCCAGAGTTAGTGTTGAAGAGTCCTAGAGCAAGACGCTGAACCCTCGATGAGCAGGTTGGTGCCTTGCATGGTTTCCTCCGCCATCGGTGTATGAATGTGTGTGTGAATGTAATGCACATGTAATGCACATTTGCACAATCTCTGTAAAGCGCCTTGGATAAAGGCGCTATATAAATGCACCATTTACCATGTGAAAAAGGCGTATTGCTTGCTCTTCTTGATTGCTTTGTTATTCAGCACAGCACTTTGTTTAATCAGCGCAGGCCTTTTAACACCCAGCAAATTATGTCCACCGCATCTTCTCTTAGTAACTTTAGAACAGGGCATTCCGCTTGTCTGCCCTTTGCAACTATCTCTCAGAGTAGGCTATACAGTATTTATGTTCTTGTTAGGGATGAACAATATTGAACTTTTTCAATTAATCAACAATCAGATTAATTGCATGGTCAAATCAATCAATACTGATTGCAATACAAGTTTCCAGTAGCCTTTAACCTATTTTACAGTAACAGTGATTTTGGGTGCAGTTGCAGACTTGTTCCAACAAACTAAACAATAAACAAACAAAACTTTCTTATTACCTGATTTATTTTTATTACTTAACCCTACACTTTTTTGTGTCTGCTTTCACTACTCTAAGAGATGAGCACACATTAGTTCCAACAACCTAGTAGTAACAATGTAATATTTATTTTTACGTAACATTTTATCAACGTCTTTACTTAAAAAAAAAAAAAAAAAAGATTAAA
Organism: Nannobrachium achirus; assembly: GCF_963921795.1. Taxonomy (NCBI): domain Eukaryota; kingdom Metazoa; phylum Chordata; class Actinopteri; order Myctophiformes; family Myctophidae; genus Nannobrachium; species Nannobrachium achirus. Next base: position 36,283,569 of record NC_137829.1, read on the forward strand.
TCTGCTGCCTTTAGTGCCTTTTATCATCACAAAAAGCATCAAATAGAAACATGAATATTATAAAATTGGGAATATTGGCCGATACTAATATGATGAACAGTATATTTTGCATCCCTATCCACCTCTTTCCGCTGGAATTTACTGGAGAATGTTTTGCACCACACTTCCGGTTAACAGCAGACATACAAGCTCACGTCGCAGATGCAACCGTTGTGAGCTTGTAGATCACACTCGGCTGCGGCGCCGGAAGCTCCGTCCAACTTCTGCGCAATGCACTATGGGATGTTGGAAAGTTGTGGATAAGAAAGTAAGAGTTCCTGGACTTCCATCTATAAAGCAATTCGGCTTCTTGTCAAGACTGTCTCCAAGTTACATTGAATGAAATAAGTGTTGACATCATAATTGTAATGTAGTTAAACTGCCAGTGCCGTTATTTTAACTTTTTAGCGATACATATATTTTATTTATGGTATCCTCACAAAGCTACCCACCACTGGCTGGTAGGCCTGTTTATGCTCCAGTACAAAACAATCACCTGCATGTGGAGGGTGGCAGGTGTTCATTTTCCACCCTGTTTGGCATCCTCTTTGTTTTTTTCTCCTTGAGTTGTTGATGAAACATTGGTTGATGAACTATCACATGGTCTTACTGCAACCAAAGTGTGTGAATGTATACATTGGGAGTTGGGACAGAGGGTTAAAGAATAAAGGTTTTGTTGATACTCATACAGTTACCAGCAGCAAAATGGTGTTGGCTGCATGTTGTCAAGCTATTACGGATACTGCGAGCATTCTAACTGAATAAGGTAGCAAGCAGACATAATGTGGAATGTTTATATGACAAAACCTTCGGTTTGTTGTGCAGTCAATAATGATATAAATTACAATGCATTCTGTGTAGAAACACTGGAACCTAAAGGGGTCAAGCTCTCTCTAAGTTATCTATGGTGTGGTGCACATATATAATGATGATCTGAACAAAGCGGTAAAGGACGTGGTGAGCCCTCTCCAAGACAGTGTACGCTCCTCTTAAGCTGTATCTGCAGAACCCCCTAGCTTTGATGTGCCTAAAGCGCAATACATCCGAAAACCTCCCGGTTGGGAAAGGGTTCCCTATAGTTCGGCGAGTCAGGACATCTGGAGGGGGACATGTTCCTAGGAAAAGTTCTGGCTTCTGGGGCCGCCCTTACGAAGCATGGAATGACGTCAATTTGTAGTTGTATCAAGTCCCTTTCCTTTTTCTTTTACCCCACGATTTTGCAACCCATTTTCACCCAGTGCCTATTGCCTATGTAATCCTGGGCTCTGCTCTGCCGTGCCTGGGGAGACAACGGACTGACCTCATGCTTCCTTCAGTGCATGAGTAGTTCAAGTTGTTTCTTTTCACCTGACAAGGGGGATTTCTCTGGGATGGACATAGCGCGTGGAAGGAACACGTAATTCCAACCAGTTCCTTTCCCCTCCATCAAGCGCCCCGGCTGGCCAGGGGGAGGCATTATTGAGACCAGGATTACTGCATGTTTTTGTGAGGGTATCAACCCTAGGAGACACGGGGAGAACATGCAAACTCCACACAGAAAGGCCCTATCGCCGACCCCACCTAGGGTGTGGGCGCTGATGATGCGGAGGTAGAAACACGCCCCCAGCACCCACTGCGTCCCCCGGCGGGAATCGAACCCAGGACCTTCTAGCTGTGAGGCAAAGCGCTAACCACTGCGCCACCGTGCCACCATCACGTCCCTTTCCTAAGAAAGGTTCGGGTGACGGAAGGATTTTAAGTGTTTTTAATATTGCCACGATGAATTACATGTTATGCTTTTTGATGTAGGTAAACTAGGTTGAAGAAGAAGAACGAGAGACATCTTAACTCAGTCGGTGCCATATTTAAAGTGGGATGACCTCTTATATTGCCGGTTCGCCAACAAAGGGTTAAAAAAATAGTGTGCACGCTGGTGCACACATTCGTGCACAGATCATGCACTATGCATGTGCATGCTTTTCACAGCTTTCAAACAAAAAAATCCGCTTGGAAATCCGTTTAGGCATTCAGGAGAAAGGAGCCCTTATGTTTTCTTCAAATGTAAACAAACATGGCTGCCATGTTTGAAAGATGGGGTTGGTATGGGGGTTAAACATGCAATTTCGCGATCGCGATCATGCCTAGTACACTGTTGGAGGTCCAAAAATGTTTTTTTCAAAAAAAAAAAATTCAAAATGTTTTTATTTTTTATTTTTTATTATTTTTCAAAAAAAGACGTTCAGAAGACGTCTGGCAGGGAGGTCCATAGTGAAAAAGACGTTTTAAAGACGTTTTTATCATAGAAACATATTTTTTGGCAGGGTATGAGTTAATGAGATTTCTTTTTTAGAAATGGAGGAGAAAGACAAATGAATCCCCTGGCTGCTAGGTTGATGCTTGATAATGAGATGCTGGCAATAATAATCCACCATCGTACAGTATGTATTATGTCTGTACCAAGTTTGTTTTTGAAGTTTTTTCCTGGAGACTAGTGACAGCACAATGGCCTGCACTACTGCACCGGCTGGAATTTACACTCTATTCCACAGAGAGGCCAAAAAATGCCCATGATGGATGACAAAGCAAATGTTTTCCCTTTCATCAATACCCAGCTTAGGAAAACTGAGTCTTAGCACCATAATTATGTTAACTTGTGTAATGAGAGTGAGTTTCATTAGTTCGAGTGCAGGTTGTTTTTTTGTTTTTTTTTGTTTTCCAAATATCCCACAGAGGTAGTTGCAGGGAATTCATAATAACTGAGTGAATAGGCCAGCTTGTCACATGAACAGTAATGCATTCAGCTCCGTTAAGGGCCTCCATGAATGCCACGACTAGAAGCGTGCATCGGCTCTCTGCCATCTCTCTGACTTTGGAAGCGCCTGCATTTTGGAAGCTTAATGGTGGAGCGCAACAGGGGTGGTTTGCTTGCAGTGTGTTTTAATTGCTTGGTGCAGTGATAAGCAGGAGGTAGAGCTGTCGTTTTTTGGCGCATCAGATGGCGGGAGCCTGGCTTGCGTGACCCCCCGCAAGGACGGCCACAATATTGATGCTGCCCCATCACCCCTGTCACCAAATCTTAGTGAGCAGAAAGGCCCCAAAAATCTGGCATTGGTCGGGCTCTTGATTTGTACCCCCTAACCATCCCAGCCGGCAGCCGTGCTCATTTGGTGCCGTTGTCATCCATTTGCTTTTGGGGTTGTTTTGGATTGCAGGTCATAATTTTCTCATACAGCTTTTGTATGTTATTTATCTCCTGAGTGGGGAGGAGAAAGACTCAGGGAGTCACTGATCTGAGGTGATGAAATATTTGTCCTGAATGAACTGTAGTGTCTAGACAGCGTGTAAATATACACAGTATTTGTCAGTTATGCAATGCTATGAAATATGAACAACAAAAACTAACACAACTAGGAAAAGTGTGGTTGCCGTGACGCGAGTCACACATGCAAATTAATTCCGTACTTGTCCCTTGCATGCCCATATATGGAGTTCCCTGTTGTCATCAATATTAACACTTAGGGTGCCCAGGATTATTCTACATTTAATCGGCAGGTGCCCATGGGAACCTGCCATGGCAAAAAAGTAATTCGAGTAAATGTAATCCGAGTATGTCCTGTTTATTTTCACTATAGTATTTTCTTTCAGTCAGGACAGTTTTCTAACAATCGCGGGCATCAGTGTTTTTGTAACGGCCGGTAGAGAAGGCCGCGTTTTAAACATGAAGGTGATTTAAAAGAAAAATGCACATTAAGTGCAGCAGTGTTACACTGATGTGAATGAGGGAGACAGACTTCCCGGTCACGTGATCTCACGCTGCATTTCGGGAAATGGAGTGTTTTCCGTCACCGCGGTAGCCTGGTACAGTAGCTACAGATTAATACAGTTTACTGTACAACGCGTCAAACGCGTCAATGGGCACAGGGAGCATCAAAGAGATGGACGTGTTGGCACGTTGTGGACCTCCTATGAGTTAAGCCCATATCTTGGAATGCCCATATATGAACATACTGTGTCAGGCAACCACACTAAAAAAAATCTTAACCTTGCGTAGGATGGCTGAACTCACCCCTCTATAAAGCATTCATACCACAGGTTGCCTGCTGCTTTCACAACAACACATTGCTGCTGCTCGGCCATTGAACACTTGGCAGAGAATGGAACCAACAGCCACACAAATCTCAGTGCTAACTTTGTCCTTGGTTGTGCAGTCTTTAAAGCAGTTGAACTATTCACAATCACCACCGTGGTTAATTGTGGGCTCGCCTGGAAGGCGAGCACACGTATGTTATCTTCATTATTTATAGTCAGTCAGTATCCTCAAAACTTTGGCGCGCTTCATCTCTTAAACGCTTACACCTTTCAACACCATTCAAATTTTTATGTGTTCAGCTTACTGAGGACACGTGTGCTTGTACTTTTGGTTTTGAAATGTTTTGTAGTATAAATATAAAAAAATAAAAATGTTTAACTTTAAGCACCCAATGCATTTCCAATGGGTTTAGTGAGTGGGGACAGAGTGGAGAGAAGGATAATAGACCCATGTTTATGTTAAGGCGCTGTGGCTGCAGTGTTCACACTTCAGATATGCTATCTATATCATTGCGTTCACACAGGTCTGCTCTCTGATTTGATCCAAATGTCTAAGCTGTGTGATGTATAAAACTATAGTTATAGTTAAAACTATAAATAAATGTCCCTCTCCACTCTACTGATTACACAGCTGTGATCAAGAATCAAGTCCGGGCGATGGGATGTAAATCCCATAGCCATATATCCTAGAGCCCGCAGGGACAGTCAGCCATATTAGTGGTTGTTGTTGGTTGTCAGGGAGATATCAAAACCAATGCATTTCCAAGTCAGATCCACAAACACAATAAAAGCCATGCTCCACTCCTCAGTCTGGAGTGGCCACATAGAAGAACGCCTTGGTTATAGACATAGTGGAGGACAGATGTGATCTGGGATTGTTAGCCTACAGTATATGCACTCAATATACTCCACTACAGTTGGAGTCCATTTGACAGTTGCTGGTTCCCAAACACAGAATCAAAAATGTAGATCTAGAACACATAGAATATGTACAGTACAGTAAGGTTCAGTAGAGTACAGTAAAAGTACAGTAAGGTTCAGTAGAGTACAGTAAAGTACAGTAAGGTACAGAAAGGTACAGTACAGAAAGGTAGAGTACAGTACAGTAAGGTACAGTAAAGTACAATACAGTACAGTAAGGTACAGTAGAGTACAGTAAAGTACAATAAAGTACAGTAAAGTAGAATAAAGTACAGTAAGGTACAGTGGAGTACAGTAAAGTACAGTAGAGTACAGTAAAGTACAGTATAGTAAGGTACAGTACAGTACAGTAAGGTACAGTACGGTACAGTAGAGTACATTATAGTATAGTACAGTAAGGTACAGTACAGTACAGTAAGGTACAGTAGAGTACAGTACAGTAAGGTACAGTAGAGTACAGTAAAGTACAGTAAGTTACAGTAGAATACAGTAAAGTACAGTACAGTAGAGTACAGTAAAGTACAGTAAGTTACAGTACAGTACAGTACAGTACAGTACAGTACAGTACAGTAAGGTGCAGTACAGTATAGTAAGGTACAGTACAATACTGTAAGGTACTGTACCTTACAGTACCTTAAAGCTATACTGTGTAAGATGCTCAACTAGTGGTCAGTAGCCCTATAGCAAACCGCGGTCGCGTTCGCGTCTTTCGCCCGTTTTTCGTACCTTCACACCCCCGCGTCTGCCTCCACAACGCCGAGAGCTATCTTTAGAGGGGTCCCTGGTTCCTGTGCGTTCAGGCATTCCGGAGAAACGGACTACTTCACCCTGCCTGGTAGGCGAGATTACCTTTTGAGTAAAGAGACACACGGGCGACTACAAATATGGCGACCCCACTTCAAGATGCGCTGTGATTGGCCGGTAGTGTACCATGTGTGCATGATCGGTGATGTGATTGGGCAACGTATACACAACGTATACAGATGATGCAGATTACGTCATTTTGGCGCGAAATCCGGTCCACGGCCAGGATCATAGAAAACATATAAAGAGAAGGCTTCAGAAGCTGAAAATAACGGAGTGGGTGTTCTAAAACTTTAGCGATTTAACAGTTAGGACAATTTTAAGATTTGTTTTATAAAAAAAGTTACATGGTACAACTTTAAAGTATCCTATTTGTTGGGTTGGAAGCGAGCCCACACTGTTTCGAAGGAACAGTATTTCTAGTTTCTTACTACTCTCAGTGGGTTGTCCCTTTGGTTACACTTGTTATATTTTGTTATAATTTATTCCTCAACATCAAAACCCAACATGCAGTCCACATAGAAACCCTTCACAGAGCTGACTTCTTTTGATTCTTTTAACGCAAAACGGAGCACATGTAATACGCATTTCCAATAGCACAAGATCCATTGGTACAGGTACATTGAACTTACCGATGTAAATCACTGTCTGTGTCTGATGTATTTTATTTTTGAGAAGTTGTTGTGGAGCTGCAACAGGCCCATCAAATGCTAGGTAGGAAGGTACAAGTTGATCATAAAAGGCTTGCAATCGCTATATACCTTTCGTTATGACCTGACTCAGTCCAAGTATAAAAATAAGGATATGATAATTTAAATACAGTATTTTCTGGACTATAAGGCGCACCTGACTATAAGGCGCACTGTCAATGAATGGTCTATTTTCAAACTGTTTTCATATATAAGGCGCACCTGACTATAAGGCGCACATAATAGACGCTACCGTTGCGTTATGCATCCAACAGATGGAGCTGTGCTAAAGGGAATGTCAATGTCAATGAATGATCCATATATAAGGCGCACTGGACTATAAGGCGCACTGTAGTTTTTTGAGAAAATTAAAGGCTTTTAAGTGCGCCTTATAGTCCGGAAAATACGGTAACTCTTTATGACAATGAAGTGATACAAATAAGTGATTTAGCATTGTACCCAACCGTGCGCGATCTGAGCCGTGGTGGACTTGGAAAAAAAAGGTCAGAAAAAGAAAAAAAAATAACAAAAACAAAGAAATATACATTAATTCAAGTCTCCATGGGTTGAGTAATCGATAGAAAATAAATATTTCTAAGACACCCATTAAACTATACAGTATCTATACAGGACCTGCAAACTGCAATGTGAATTGACTAGTCTTCTGTATTGACATTAAAGCCAAGACAATCCTGCATGCAGGATTATATGATCAAGAACAAAGAATATGGCTTGAATGTTTATTTCTTTAAATAATATATATTATATATAATATTTGAATTTAAAAGAGTACTGTTACCCTTTAACCCTTTAGCCTGCCAAATATGTTTTTTCCCCCCCTTTTTTTTATCAATCATGCAATCAGAAGAAGAGAAAAGTTGCCATAGGTGGCTTTTATTTATTTTGATTTGTATTTATCTATTTTATGAGTAGCCGAGTCACTCCCATACTCTCTCCACTTTTCCTCTCTCTCTCTCTCTCTACACTGTCCCTGACAAATAGAAGCTCAAAAAGGCCCTCTAAATAGCTTTTTTAAAGGATTCTGCTCATTAAGCAAAACTTTCACACCGACATGTTGTGCTGACTGTGCTCTTGAATGTGCTACTTATCCATTGTGCTGCTTGCGCGTATATACATCTGACTGCTGCAGAATCGGTTTTATGAGAGTCACCGGCCCCGTCACCGATCACGGCCGAGCAGCAGAAAATCAGCGAATTCTGGTTGGATAAAAAAAAAAATGGCAATGAAGTTATTTAGAGGGAAGCTCAACGTGATCAAAATGTGCCTGTGACTAGGGCTGTCACAATTATTACTAGAGATGTTACCGATCAATCGGCAATGGATCGGATCGGGCCGATCAAAGCGTGATCGGTGATAATCGGTGGTTTAGATCAAAAGGTAAATTCACCGATCCGATCCGATCGGTGCATCCGATCAACCAGCCGTTCAGTATGCCCACTTGAGGCCATTTTGCGGTATGGATTTCCACAGTGCTGAACTAGCAGTGTTGTTTTTGTTGACGAGACGATAACGACGTTTAAAATGAATGAAAAGCTGCAAAATATTGTAAGAGTAGTGGCCAATCATATAGGGGAACGTTCTTGGATGTAGCAACAGGCTGTGTCATTGGCTGGAATGTTGGCATGAGAATACACATGTTATTTGTTGTTGTCTGCTGGGTATTGGGAAATAAAAGCTAATCATCTGATTGAGGAAAGATGTCAATATATGTTCGTTTTTTGGAAAAGAAGAAACGTTTACAATCCACGAAAATAATGCAGGCTTACTTACTGTGGAACGCTCCTATTCCAGTTATGGTAAGCTGTCCTTTTAACAAATCATATTCCTTTATATTCCTTTGCTTTGAGAAGCAGTGTGATAAAAGTTCTTATTCCCGTTCCAAAGTACTCCATGTGGCTGCACGCGCTGCAGTGATGTTATTGTAATCGTTACGTTCCAATCCTTATGCAAGCTTTTCCTTATGCAATCCTTATGCAATCCTTATGCAAGCTTGCCACTGGCCGTAACGTTGAAAGTGAAAGTGAAAGTAATGTTTTCTTTTGCGGTGAAACCATGTGGTGAAAAAAGTAGGCCTACTCGCATTTTATACTCGAGTAAAAGTATCAATACTGCAATCCCTTACAAGTTAAGTAAGTCCATTATTCAAAATGTACTCAAGTAAAAGCACAAACGTCCTGGCATCGAAATGTATAAAGTATCAAAAGTAAAAATACAAAATGTTTGAGCATAGTAGATCTAGAAGATCATGCACAGTACAGTACTTAAGTAGCCTACTAGGCCTAGTTACTTCACAGTGTAAAACATGTCATACGGTAATTATTTTTGCCTTGAGCATAATGAAAGCAAGGCAGCGAAATAAGGTACATCTTTCCTTGACAATAATGAGAGGCAACAGACAACAGCATTACTGAGATTTTTTCTGAATATAATGTTTTATATTCCTATAAATATTACATTTTGGAAATATAACTAAACTGAACCATTGCATGATTGCCAATTTGCCTAGTTAGTAGTAATACTCCAATGCTTTTTAAATGTATTATTACACAATATATATTCAGCTTGGTGTAAGTGATTTTCTTTGGTTCAAATCATTTATTATAAGAAAATAATATAACCTTTTTAACCTATAATGTTTTGTTTTAACCAAAAACCACTTACCCTACTATATAAAATGTATACCGTAAATAAAAATTGCAATTAGATATTTTCTCAAAATCATTCAGCCGCCTTAAAGACACATTTTTCTTTTTGACTAAAACTATTGACTAAAACTGGACTAAAACCTTTTGAGTTCTCGTCGACTAAAACTAGACTAAAACTATCAGGGATATAAATGACTAAAATCTGACTAAAACTAAGAAGCATTTCGTCAAAAAGACTAAGACTAAATCTAAAATGCCCGCCAAAAACAACACTGTGCTGAAGGAATAATTAGTTACTGCTATGATAATAAATACATAGTAATGCTGGTAAATAACTATAAGGCAAATATATAAATGAATTCATGAGTGAATTAACTAATTAAAGTTAAAACATTAACATTTAGAAAATATAAATAATATATAAATAATAACTTGATCGGATCGGTGATTGATCGGTATCGAGTGATCAAACTTTTGTGAACGGTGCTCGGTGATCGGTTCCAAAAAACCTGATCGGACCATCCCTAATTATTACATAATCGTCTAATCGCAATTATTTGACATAATTGCAATTATTTGACATAATTGCAATTATTTTGTCATAATCGCCGTAATCGTTTACAGGTTAAAATGTTTTCATATTTTCAAACATTTTCAAAAATAGTGGAAATAGCAGATCTACAAGCGATGTGACGCGTGGTGAGTTTGTAGATCGGCTATTTCCACTATCAATGTTATTTTTTTAAGTATAAAGTTGTCAAATATGTAAGTAATTTCTTTGTATATTTAGTTTATGTGACATATCTGCCATGTGCAACTTCAAACTAAGCCAAAAGCCAAACAGGAATGTAATTGTCAACGGCAGAAACACAATTAAATTGTTAATCGCAATTATTTGAGTGAGAATTAATCGTCATGTAAAATGTCACAATCGTGACAGCCCTACCTGTGACGTGCACACCGCGCTGCGGGAACTGTTCCCTCTAAAAGCACTTTTAGTTTTGCGTTCAATCGCTCCATTTACCTCGGAAGTTCAAGGAAATGCTCTGGAATGCATATACCGGTATGTGCAGGATGTACAGTATCTCTCAAGCTCTTAAAGGGTACCCCTGTTTCCTTGTTTTCCCATAGCCTTCCTTTTCCCTGGAGTGTTTGAGAGAGGGGAGAGAGGAGTGTACCTGTCAGCCTTTATAGGGCTTTCAGTGGATCGCCAGCAGGCTTCCAGAAAAGCCACATTCCCCCAAGGGTATACTGCTATAGTTTGGTGCTGTGTCTGTCAGTATAGCTACTGTCACTGTCTTCTCCAATGCCATACCCAGAGCAGTCTCTGTGAACTTGTACAGACAGACTCACACACGCACATGCAAACAGGGACGTGCAGAGAATGTTAGAGAGGCAGGGGCTGAACTTTCTAAAAGGGCCCCTTGGTGGAACTACTGTATCGAAAATAGCAGAACTCCAAGCTCACAACGTGTCGCACTGCGACACGCTGTGAGCTTGGAGGTCGGCTATTTTCGGTGCATGATACCACACTGAACTAAGCACAAAAGTCAATACTGGAAAAGTGGCATAAAGCATGGATTTCGAGTTTGGACAAGGCAATTCTCTTGAATACTGCCTTCAGCTATGGCATGGAAAGAGTGCATTTGCATTTCTTTCACCAGAGTGAAAACTGCATTCATGGTCTGGAGAGGGCACTTTTTTACAGACGGGTAAAAGGGCAGGGGCTAAAGCCCCCTTTGCACGTGCCTGCACACAATGATTCATGACCACTGTCGTGTGTGTGTATCAAGCCCGATAACATGGATCGTGCCGTGATGCAGTGGTACATGTATCCGCAATGGATTAGGCTAAGCACATCAATAATGCAGGCCTCATAGAGTAGCTGTGAAAACATGCTTTTCATGTTTTATAAGCTTCACTCTACTCCCCCGCCCTTTGCCGCTGCCGTCTGTACAGTCAGAGACAATAAATCCTCTACTCATGTGCACAGTGAATCGCGGCGCAAACTTAAATGTCTTAAGTGGGGGGCATAGAACAAGGGCTTCTGAAACGTTTGAACCGTTCCAGTCGGTAATTATCTATATATGGGTATGGCAAATTGTTTTAAAAGTCAGCAAAATGCTGCGATAAGTGATACTGCCATCTTCCCGAGTGAGAGTACCCCACAGCACTCTGCACTGTTGTTCTTGTGGCACTTGTCTCGAAATATAATCGAGCAGATGTGTGTGAACATATGAAATGTAGACCATGCATCGTGACTTCTGCATGTATCTTGGAAGTGAAGTTAACTCTTTTGCCACCATTTAGGTTGTTTGCAGTCTGCTCACGGCCATCAAAGTAGCTTACCGTTGCAATTTATAGAAGAATATCCATCCATTATTTCCTATCGCGGTCTTGTGTAAAAGACGGCTGCATTGCTCACGGAGCAGTGAAAAAAATCCACAACATTAGGGGGGCCGCCATTACGGAGCAAGAGGCTCCTCCTCCCTCTCTGTTTACATCAGTTTTCAGACATAGACATAGAGAAAGTAGATGCAGGGAATAGAAAACCACCAAAGAAGTGATCCCGCTGCCATTATTGTTTATGTGCGCTCCAGATTTGAGACTAACGTTACGGGAGCTGCTGCTACTGTACACACCCGCGCCACCCCATATCTGCTTACAGTGCTCAAGACGGGTAAAAGAACGAACGTTCGTTATGGCGCGGCGGACACGTGAAACAAAGAACGAGCGCTCGTTTAGCAATAAAAGAGTTAAGTGGCGATGCATTATGTTCACATATTGATGTGTGGGAAATAAGTCAAAGTTATATAATTTTTTTTTTTGCTTTTTCCCCTGTCCGTTATTCCTCCTTCCTGTGCATTTTAATAAGTGTTAACACGGTAAACGTTATGTTCTGATCATTGCTTATAGTGTTTGGTAACAGGGGTCTCTCCAGTCAGGAGAGAAACCCAAAGTGATGAAACAAGAAACTGAGCACCACAGAATTGGTACTGGAGCACTTTACAATTTAAGCTGATAAATGATCTTTGTGGAGTTCTCTCTCCTGAATGTTATCCTTAACTCAAAACATATTTTCGGTTGACTAACAAGCTGGAAAGACCAACCTTGTTAACAAAAAAGCTTTTACCTTTTTTATTTTTACAATGGTAAAATATTTTATTTTACAAAGATATATTACACATCGTAATTTCTTACAGGACTGTCAGCCATTCAAAATAACTTGGAATGTTCGTTTTTATTGAACATGGATGGCTATTATTTTAGTGATCCGCCCAGCCTTCCAATTTTTGCAGTATATCATCACTGTCGGGGAGAAACCTCGTATTTATCTAAGTTTCAAATTTGTACAATTTTACATAAAGTAAAGCCCTGCTTCATCATACATATCAAGACTGGCACACAAAACTAGTGAAAATAGCCGATCTACAATGTGCTTGTCGATCGTCTATTTTCACTAGTTTAACACAAAACGAACCGTTTTGCAGTTTGCACATACAAGGTTTCCACCCGACAACGGCGATTATTCTCTAGCCTTTTTCTCAATGAGTTCACCTCTCGAGTCTGCACACTTGTGACTTCCTGCGTCTCCATTTGGGTGTCATGACTCAAGTCAGCCATGAGGAACCACCCTTCCTCCGTCTCCCCCTGCTCCATATGCCATTAGGGATGGGACGATATCACATTTTCATATCACAATTATTGTGACAAAATAAATTGCGATTTACGATATATTATCACGATAATCAAGACCCATTATCCTGGGGAGGAACATTTGCCCAAAAAATAGCAGATCTACAAGCTCACAACTAGGGCTGTCCTCGACGCAGGATTTATCAAGTCGATTCGAGTCGCGGGGGTTAATCCGACGCGTCGACGAATCGTTTATGTAAAAAAAAGAAAAAAAAAGTGGTGCTTTAAGCTTTTAAACCACGTCAACGTAATACAATAAAACAGCAATATGTTTTAAGCCTTTAAAGTGAATTAGATCCATGAACTACCGTGCATATTGAGACATGATAGCGGTGGACACTGGACATTAATGACGATAAGATTGCTTCCAGCCGTGCGTAATTTGCCGTGCGTAATTGTGAATTGTGGAGCAGAGTAGAACAACGGAGGAGAGAATAATGCATCTCTTTGACAGCATGTCGTGTATTATTTCCACAAGTTGTATTTTCTCAGAGCACCGCTGCTGTATCAAAAGAGCTAAGTTGCCGATCTGGTGCGAGATAATAAAAAGAAAACAGTTCGCCCGTCGCTATTCCTCAGCCTGAGTCCAACCACCACACACCCACGGCAGTGAAAGTGAAAGCGCATCGCGCTGGCTCTGCTGCTTCTTTGGCCAGCTCTCAAGTAGAATAACAACTCGTCGACGCATTTCCTTTCCAAGCGGTTAACTTCAAAATAAGAGCTCCCTGTTATATGATCAAGGCAACTTTCAAGTCACGTGAACTGATTTTATTTTTAAGTCTAGTTTACAAGTAGTAGGAAGTATGGACTCAATAAGAATTACATGACAGTCACAGTCCAGCGCTCTCATACCGCACCACAGTATACTGGTGTGATAAAAAAAAATATTTTTGACGGCTCGACTCAAACAATTGGCGTCGATTCCGGGGGCTTAAAACGACGCGTCGATTCGTCGATTTTTAGAGGACAGGCCTACTCACAACGCATCGCAACGAGCTTGTAGATCGGCTATTTTTTGGAAAAGACATTTGATAGAGAGTGAAAAAGAGACTGTATCAAGTACGCATATTATTAGGGATGATAAGGAAATTCTTGGCCGATACCGATGTTTAAAATAACAATTTAGCCGATAGCCGATGCTGTTACCGATATTTGTTTATGTTGCTTTTGGTGTTAATATCTCCCCTTTTGGGCCAGGGAAACAAACAAATCAACATTGTCAGAATCCACTCTCTTGGTAGACTGCAGATAACCAACACACAACATCGCCAGTGCAAAATGTATGGTTATCAACAACAGATAAATATCGCCTACTGCCATCGGTTAATGTCAGCTTTATTTGCCGATACCGACATTGACCGATAACGGTAAACATCGGCCAATACCGATGTGTGGCCGATATATCGGTGCATCCCTAATATTATAAGTACCTTTTACCAATAGAGGGTTTAAATGCCAGATATGCAGCTCGGCAAAAAAAAGGTGAATTGATCCCAGTGCATGACGGAGGACGTTATCACGATAAATTAAAACTCTGCGATTCGATTATCGTGAGTGTTTTTTTTTATCGCGATAAACGATAATATCGCGTATCGTCCCATCCCCATATGCCATACAGCTCTGCATCCAGCCCTTGGTGATATGGCTATATATAGATAGGGAGAGGAAGAGGAAGACAAAACAGAGTGCCTTTTAGTGCTGGGTCCTGGATGCCTCGCATCAGTGCCCCTGTTTGAAAGGGTTAATGACATGTTCTGATTTAGCCAGTAGGCTGTTTCTGTTCCCGCTGGAGTGGCCACGGGTGAAGGGGTCAGGCTTCGGCGGGGTAGACAGGACTTCCTCAATTAACCACAATCCCTTTAGCTAAATTCCCTCTGTGACCGAATAGCTGTTGCAGCAGATAGCTTGGTGCAACTTAAACAATTCAGTGTGTAGCAAAGATCTTCATGGTGCTATTGATTATGAAACCATAGATAGAAAATAATACTTTTGTATTTTCTCTGGATAGAACCAGGCCTGGAATTTTGTCATTTTAGGGGCAAGGCCACTTGGCCTTTGGTGTTGTCCATTTTTTAGGGTACAAAAAAGGCCAAATGCGTACGCATGGGGGCATGTGTACAAGTGGCTAAATATGTATTTTTAGACACAATAAGCCACAACGCACACAACGCCTCGCACCGCGAGGCGTTGTGTGCTTGTAGATCGGCTGTTTTCACTAGTTTAAATCATTTTTAAAATGATAAATACAAAACAAACGGGACATACAAGGATATAAATAGCTGTGTAATTATGGCCATGGAGGTGTACGTAGAATTGAATGAAAGACAGAATAGTGGGGGAGGCCAGCATAGCAACTGCTTTTTGGCCCGTGCACAATATGTGTGTCGACTGCTCACTCATTGGAAACATTTGAATCTGACTCCTCTTATATTTTATATAAGAGGGGTCAGGATTAGTTCAAGCTAAGTTTTGTGTTGCTGTTCATAGCGCTGATGCCAGGAACGCATCTGTGACAGACGTCTCTTTGAGAGGATTCATCAAAAGAACATAAATGGCCACGGCCGGTCTTTGGAATTTCTTGAATAAGCATAGTCTTCATCGCTGAGCATGATCAATTGCACGTTTATCTTCTCCGTAACTCATTGAGCATTCATGGGAGCTCTTTGTACATACGATCATATCCGTCATTACCTGATAAGGCGGAGTGGGTTCTGTCATAGCCGAGCTCGACACTGAACAGATAACTTGCAACCAGGGGCGTCGCACCAAATTCTAGGCCCTGGGTACAAGGATTCACTGTGGGCCCCCCATGAATGTTAACTATTGAAAAATAGCAGATATACAAGCTCACAGCGCTGCGAGCCTGTAGATCTGCTATTTTTGAAAAATCGTGAAAATGTGTGCAAGAAACTTATGTTTCTATGTCAGTGGTGCTCAAACATTTTCATGTGAAGGACCCCACAAAATGATATGAATTTGGCCACGGACCCCCATCTCAAAATATTTAGTTCCAGGGACCCCCCCCCCCCCCCCCCCCGGAAAGCAAAATTTGAGTTACAAATGTTCGCTTAAAAAATACATATTCAAAGATGCACACATTTTCACGACTTTTCGAAAATAGCAGATCTACAAGCTCGCCGCGCTGTGAGCTTGTATATCTGCTATTTTTCAATAGCTAAAGTTACTAGGGCCCCTCCACCTTGGGCCCTAGTAACTCAGTCCCACTTTCCTACCCCTTGTGACGCCCCTGCTTGCAACGTCAGGGAAGTGGAAGTAGGCGTTGCTGGTCATGAAAACGGTCATGTGTACAATGTACATAGTAAATTGACAGAAGAGCTAGTGTTGGGGGTGCAGATGGCCAAGTAGGGCTGTCACGATATGACATTTTACATGACGATTAATTGTCACTCAAATAATTGGCGATTAACGATTTAATTCTGTTTTTGTCGTTGATATTTACATTTCTGTTTGGCTTTTAGGCTTTGAAATTGCACATGGCAGATATGACACATAACCTAAATATACAAATAAATTACTGTCAAATAATCACGATTAGACGATTATGTAATAATTGTGACAGCCCTATGGCCAAGTGGTTAAGGCACGTACCACATGAGCTTTGATGCCTGGCTGCGTGTCCGGGGTTCGATTCCCTACGCGCCAGAAATATCTAAAAAGAAAAACTAACATGGGAAGCCGATGTAATTTTTGTCTTTTTATTATTACTAGTTACTTACCCATCCCCTCACCCGTCCCTAAGGGATCTCGGTAGGGCTGTCACGATTATGACATTTTACATGACTATAAATTTTCTCTCAAATAATTGCGATTAACGATTTAATTGTGTTTTTGTCATTAACAATTACATTTCTGTTTGGCTTTTAGGCTTTGAAGTTGTACATGGTAGATATGACAACCTAAATATACAAAGAAATTACTGACATATTTGACAACTTTATACTTAAAAAATAACATTGATTGTGGAAATAGCCGATCTACAAGCTCACAACGCGTCGTGATGCTATTTCCACTATTCTTTTTTACTTAAAAAAAAACATATGAACATTTTTCAACATGGAAACGATTATGACGATTATGAAAAATAATCGCGATTATGTCAAATAATTGCGATTAGACGATTATTATGTAATAATTGTGACAGCCCTAGATCTCGGGCCGCTCATGTCTCTTAGATAAATTGGATCAATACCCGTATGCGCATGCCGGTTAATATATGCCTCGATATTGTGATGTCACCCTTTGCCCTCTGATTGGCTACGTCGTGAACACAGACATACAGGATTTCTGGAATTCATAGATGGATCGATAAAACCAACAATGGCAGCACATTATGCCAGGCTTGTTTCATTGGAAAGAACATTTACGTCACGGTGGAATGCTGTAAATCGTAACTTTTTTTTTGTATGTCTTCAAGCATGTCCAAAGCTGCAAGTTTAGCTTTCGGCAAAAGTCAGACTAGAGTTAAACCGTGTGAAATAAAGTTGTTAACCAAAGTGAATTGCTCAATATTTCATTCAGAGGAGATATTGGTTACAACTAGAATGTCATGTAGGCCTGCAGCATGACACACACGCATGTGCATGCACGCGCGCGCACACGCACACACACACACACACACACACACACACACACACACACACACACACACACACACACACACACACACACACACTGTTGTATTGGATTGAAACAATATATTCGCTTTGACTTCTGGTTACTATTCCCGTGCAACTCTGCTGACTTATTTTATCAGGATCTGGTCACAATGAGAGGATTTGGTTTCTGAATGGCCCGTGATAATGTCATGGGTAAAATAAGCCTTGTCAGAAGAATGAGGGATGCTGTGTGGAAGGATGGCTGGTTCCAGTGGTTCCTGTTTTTTCACCAGCATTCTCTCTCTGTCTCTCTGTCTCTCTCTTTCTCTCTCTCTCTCTCTCTCCCCCTCCCTCTCTTGTTTAAAGCCCTAGAACAGCCATCAGATTTATCTTTTATTTTGCAAACTTGCAGGTTTATCGCTCTTCTTTCCCCTTCCTCTATGGGTCTCTTGCATAGATATAGCCCATAGTGTATGTGTTTGCATGAGAATGGGTGGTTTGTGTGTATGGGGGGGGGGGGGCTTTGTTTTTCTAGGTTACGTCAATTTTGTCCCAGTTTTCTTGCACTCTAATACCAGTGATGCACCTCCTGTTCTGTTTGGCTCGTTGCTGCCACTTATTCATTTTGTACTACCGTACTACATATATATTATTATTATAATAAAAATATTCATCATTTCTGTTTAAATGTACTCAAGTAGCTTCACTTCAGAAGCACTTCACGTTGAGCTGCACCCGCAAGATAAAGGATAAAACGAAACGACATCAAAAACCTGATGGCATCACAAAACGTCACAACCAGACTTAAAAAATGTCCGTTTCACCATTTGTTTATATTTGAAGTGTTTTAAGTGTCAGCCTCAAAAAGCCATTCATAATAAACACCTGCTTATTGACCTATAAATCTATTGTTTCCACCTTCTTTATCCAATTCAATTCAAAGGCGCTTTATTGGCATGAGAAAGCATACGTTTACATCGCCAAAGCAAGTGTCAAAATATAATTAAAAACAGTTGAAAATGGGGAAAGTATATACAGCTGGAGGGGGTACAGCACTGTGTAAACGGATCTATGTCACATTGCGTCGTTATATGCGTAAGCATTAAGCATTGGTGCTCTGCCAGCTAAGGCTAGCAGTTATTACTCTTAATAGAAATACCCAAAACAAATTGGTTTTTATTAGAATCTCACTTCTATGTTGGAATCTTAGTGAATCTTGTCTCTCGCATTTCACACTTTCATACCTCCTGGTTCTTTTGTGACATCTCATTGCTCAGCGCCCTACCTTACAATAAATGCACGATGAAATCTCTGACCGTGTGTCCATCTGTAGTATCTCAAAACGTTCCTTTCTGACCGACTTCAAACCCGGTGCACGTTGCTGACGACCTGAGGGAACGCTGTGCCCAGCGTGGAGTCGGATGGATAGGCGGTTGTACAGAATCCAAACCATACAGCCATAGGCATATATGGAAACTTGCATCTTTCCCAAGTGCCCGTAATCTATAGTAGCACGCACGCACGCACGCACGCACGCACACACAAATATATCATGAACACAACTACGACTAAGTATATCTCTCAGACACATACTCCACCAAAAGCACCTTTAACCAGGCAACACATGCTTTGTGATAGACCAAGTGGCGATGAAAGCTGTGTCTAAATTAAGATGACATGCTACTCTAGAGGAAGGTGTTCCTAGCACCTCTCCAAAGTGTCACACTTTTCAGATGTGTAGTACAGAACTTTCTATTAAGTCCTTTGGAGATGAATGTTGGTATCCACCAACCTTTTGAATAGCAGTGACACTGATGGTGACATCGGTGTGTGAATCTGAATGAAAATAGAAGTCTACTTTAACCACTCTATGGTAGAGTGTGTTGATGAAATATAACTGCAGGAGTTAGATCTCTGTACGCTTTCATAGAGAAACATTACAAGACAATTACATCTCTCCATTTGGAGAGGGAGACATTGGACCAATAGTGGTAGTCTGGCTTGTTTAGCCCATTAATTACGCCTTATGTTAGCGTGTTTTCGAACCTTCTTGCAAAGAAGGGCAAGCACAACAGACAAAATGTACTTGGTGAGTAATTATCTTTAGATTAATTAGGTGAAATGATCCAGCCACCGCCACCCCTAACGCAAGCCAATGGCCTAGATCAGAGGTCTTCAACAGGGGGTCCGGGACCCCTAGGGGGTCCTCAGAGTTACTACAGTCGGTCCTCCAAATCTTCCAATCATTTTTATATTAACAATGCTGCAAGGCATTGTGAGCTTGTAGATCGGCTATTTTCGGCAAAGAGATTTGGTGTAGAGGGGAAAAAGAGCAGACTAAAGGTCAAGTTTATTTGGTAATGACAGTTCAAGTGGTTAAATATCTGAAAACACAAATTGACATGAATCCAAAATACACTGATGATTGTGCTGTCAAAACGATGAAACTATATGGAATCTATGAAAAGGTTCAGGGGGTCCCTGCTTCATCTCTCTTTCAACTAAGGGGGCCTTGGCCTGAAAACATTGAAGACCCCTGGCCTAGATCAACGGTTCTCAAACGATGGGTCGCGACCCAAAGTGGGGTCACGGGAAGGTGCCGTTCGGGTCACGCATTTTCTTTACATTTTTTTTATATCAAGAAACAGTAAAAATAAATAAGGAAAAAAAGGAAAAAAAGTGAGGTCATTGTTGAAAGTTTGTTTATTTGACAGGGACAGTACTCATTAATGGACATGTCAGTTTTCACTTCAATGTAAATGAGCCAGAGTTAGCCACAGGCTAATTTTCATCTGTAGTCCCTGGACCTTAGTGGTGATCAACCCCCCAATCCAACCCTTGATGCTGAGTGCCAAGCAGGGAGGCATTGGGTCCCATTTTTATAGTCTTTGGTATTGAACCCCCGACCTCCCAGTCTCAGGGCAGACACTCTAACCACAAGGCCACTGAGCTGGTTGTAACCAACATGAAGAGTATAGCCAGGGCTTGATGGGGTTACCAAAGAATTTCCCTCAAAATGTGGGGTTGTGGTATAAAAAAGCTGGTGTTGCATATAGACAGTGTCTCTGCAAACACACGCACGCACGCACGCACGCACGCACGCACGCACGCACGCACGCACGCACGCACGCACGCACGCACGCACGCACGCACGCACACACACACACACACACACACACACACACACACACACACACGTACGTACACACACAATAGCGAAAGAGCTGTTGAGTTGCCTTTAAATGGCAGTGCAATGCTAACTGTGATTTGAGTGTCTGTCTGCGGGCTGTAGTTTCACAAACACTTAGTGGGTTGTTTGGAATTGGGCAGACAGATGGATTCTTCTCCGGACACTTCATGTTTATGTTCACATTTTCGGCGTTTAGCTGACACTCATTGGGAGTGACAACCAATGAGTGTAACCGTGAGAATAAAGCAAAGAGTAGTTCACAGCCAGACGATGTCGTAACAAATGCTTTTGTTCCTCTGTGGTTTGGCTGTACAACCAGGGGCGTCACACCAAATTCTGGGCCCCGGGTACAAGGATTCACTGTGGGGCCCCTGTGCTTTAACTATCGAAAAATAGCAGATATACAAGCTCACAGCACGGCACCGAGTGCCGCGCTGCGAGCTTGTAGATCTGCTATTTTTGAAAAATCGTGAAAAAAAAAGTATTTGAATATTTCAAATCCTTCTAAGGTTTCTTTTGAAAAACCTATGTTTCAATGTCAGTGGTGCTCAAAACGTTTGTGAAGGGCCCCCCCCCAAAATGATATGTGTTTGGCCACAGACCCACGCCTCAAAATATTTAGTCCCGGGGACCCCTCGGAAGCAAAATTTGAGTTACAAATGTTCGCTTAGAAAATGCATATATTCAAAGATTTGCACAAATTTTCAGGACTTTTCAAAAATAGCAGATCTACAAGCTCGCAGCGCGGCACTCGGTGCGGCGCTGTGAGCTTGTATATCTGCTATTTTTCAATAGTTAAAGCATAAAATAAGGCCCCTCAGCCTTGGGCCTTAGTAACTCAGTCCCACTTTCCACCCCCCCCCTGTGACACCCCTGTGTACAACGTATTTCTGGACAGTTTATGTCTTGGTACTCTTATTTTATGCAGACTTCTTTTTTGCAGCTTGTCTTCCCAGCCTTCCTGCAGTGAACACAAAGACCTTTTGTTTTCAGTGATTAGCCACCTCACACCTCCCATCACAGCTGTGCTTGTCTGTTCGGCTGTCATGGATAAAAGGGCATTATATCCCGGAACTAGGTCCATTTTTCCAGTGATTAGATAAACGTGTGTGTGTGTGTGTGTGTGTGTGTGTGTGTGTGTGTGTGTGTGTGTGTGTGTGTGTGTGTGTGTGTGTGTGTGTGTGTGTGTGTGTGTGTGTGTGTGTGTGTGTGTGTGTGTGTGTGTGGATTAAGCATTACTTAGAATTCATATCCAAAGACAAATTCTGGTGGTCTTTGGTCTTTACTGGAAACCAAATATTACAATACATATACATATCGTCACTGTCGGGCAGAAACCTTGTATCTCCAAGTTTCAAATTTGGATGTTTTTTTTTTTCGCAAAGTAAAGCTTCATCATACAAGGCCGTCGCACAAAGGTAGTGAAAACGGCAGATCTACAAGCACACAACACCTCGCACCGCGAGGCGTTGTGTGCTTGTAGACCAGCTGTTTTCACTAGTTTAAATCATTGTTAAAATGATGAATACAAAACGAAGAGTTTTGGACATATAAGGTTTCCACCCTACAACGACGATATATTTGTATATTTTGAAATATACAAAAAAGGCCAAAAACATGTCAGATGCCTTATCCTAATTCTCCCCTTTGCAAATCCCGCCCCATTCTGCCCTGTTACTATGGTGGTACAGATGACCCTGGGCAGATTGTTTTTATAGTGGCAGTGAATGGGGGGAGAGGGTATTTTCATTGCCTCATTATTGCAATTTAAAGTACCAAAGGAAAAACATCTAGGTGATATTAACTCATTGAATGCCCTTTTCAAGATGGCCGCCAAGTACCAGGATGCCACGTTCCTAAATTTCTAGTGCACGGATCAATTTTTAGTGCACGGATCGTGCACGCCCATGCACCATATATGCACCATATGTGTAGTACTTTTTTACAGCTTTCAAACAAAAAATCCGCTTGGAAATCCGTTCAGGCATTCATGAGATAGAAGCCTTCAAAGTCAGACAAAACAAACACTGCCACCTTCCTAAATTTCTAGTGCACGGATCAATTTTTAGTGCACGGATCGTGCACGCCCATGCCTAGATCATGCACCATATGTGTAGTACTTTTTAACAGCTTTCAAACAAAAAAATCCGCTTGGAAATCCGTTCAGGCATTCATGAGATACAAGCCTTCAAAGTCAGACAAAACAGCAATTTTTGACATTTTGAAAGATGTTTGTTATGGGGCTAAACATGCAATTTCGCAATTGCGATCATGCCTAATACATTTGAGGCATTTTTAGAATTTTTTTTATAAAAATTTGTTTTTGAAAAAAAAAAAAAATCTTTTTCAAAATGGCTTCCAACTCGGGAAACTCGGGCTGTGGCAGCCTGGGACTACTGTAATAACTCGGGAAACTCGGGCCTTGGCAGTCAATGAGTTAATAAAAAGGGAAGACAAAGGTACAGTAGTTACATTGCAAAACAGGGGGTTTCCCCGAAAATATATGTTTTAATTTGTTTAATCCCAGTGGGACAGAATCACCATTGCAGATTCTTTTATAGTGGAAGTGGATGGGATTTTTCTTTTTTTCATAGCCTCATTACAGCTATATAAAGTACCCAAAAAAACACATCTACGTGATATTAATAAAAAGGGAAGAAAAAGGTACAGTAATTACATAGGAAAACAGTAGTTTTCCCCCGAAAATATATGTTTTAATTAGTTTAATCCTCTGGATCAGAGAGAGAATAGAAATAGAAAGAGAAAGCGCAGTGCATCTTGGGTAGGAAGATGACAGCCAGATTATAGTTCTCCTCACATAATAGGCTGGCTTTCGTAATTCTGCCCATTTAAAATATATGTACCCAATCGTAACTCTTAGTTACATTGATAAGGTCCATGTGAACTAGTTTGTTGAAGCTTATTCATTATATTGAGCGAAATCGCGATCACCTCGCACGGCCGTACTAGACGCACGCCGTGTCGCGCAGTGCGGACCGTTCTTGAAAGCCTGAAGCAACATTCTCCACTGCACAAACTCCACCCCCGATTAGGGTGACCAGATCCCAAGTCACCAGATGTGGGACAGAGAGTATGTTTGTGGGGGACAATGTGGGACGCCCGCCAAAGGCGGGCGGCCGAAAAATGTTGGGCTTTTTGGGGGCCAAAACCCCTGAAATGCGTAGAAAAATACATAGAAAATGTATTTTGGCACAGCTTGCCATCTGGTTGAGTAGCACATAATATGACTATGATAACAACTACAATGGAACAACTATGCAAATAAAAACTTAACAACAGAAATACATTTGAAATTATCTGTATTTACTGAACAAACCTGAAGAGGACAAGAGGTAAATCTGGTAGACATGAATGAATTACATTCAGTAAGGAGCTCACAAAACACAGTTTCCACTTCTCACAGTAGTGTGGCCAATTCATGTATTGAGGCATATCTTAATAGTCAAAGTCACAAGGATACATGTAGAGTGCAGTACTTTTAACAAAGACTTTAACTTGACCAAAGCAGCATCCTCCTAACAAAGGCAACTACAGCAAATTATTTTCAATTAGACAGGCACAACATAAAACCATAGATAAAATAAATAAAACCAGAAATATAAATCAAAACTAGTCAGGACTGGAGGTAACAATAAATAAGAATAACCATAAATGAAATTGTAAACAAACCAACACTATGCACTTAGCACTTCCAGAACCAAGGAAAGCACCTGAAAAAAGCATTTTAGCTTTTGTCCATCACAACTCAAGTCTCCAGAACCAAGGAAACCACCAGCATGAAACATTTTAGGTTTGTCCATCATAGCTCAAGTCTCCAGAACCAGGGAAAGCACTGGCATGAAACATTTTAGGTTTGTCCATCACAACTTAGTCTTTCAGTATTGTCCATCACAGCAACAGCAGGCCTGGCCCACACAGGGAATGCACATTCAGCACCATAGAAAGCACCTGGCAGTGAGTGAAACACAAGAATAGCAGCACATCATTAAAATCTAGCACTACACTGACCCAGAGTCCACAATAAATTATTTATGTTTAAACAATCTATTCTATTTAAACAATTTTTATCTTACCTTAGATGTTCTTCTTGGGCTTATATTTCTTGCTTGATCGTGCTGCTTCCAACAAGGCCTTCTGCTTAAGAACATAGCTGTAGAACTCCTTACATGTGTATTCAAAGTTGGTCTTGATTTGTATTTCACTCTTGATAAGCTCCACAGAGCTTTGTTGTACCATGATTAGAAGCATCTGAGGCCACTGAAAAGAATAGAGTGTGGATTTTTTTTATCACTTGGGAGTTGAACCACAGGTGTACTTAACTCTCTCAAACAAGTCTCCACACTGGCAGGTGCAAGCACATCTGTAACTATGGATGATGCTTTAGTACGACCACATGCCATTTTCTTTGCAATATCAGAGTCTGGAAACATAACTGGTGCGAGCTTATTACCACAGTCCTGACCTGTACTGGGAGTGTTGTACAGTGTGGTAAACGCTAGTCATTTCAGCTGCTGTTACCTTATCTGTGTTCGAATCCTGTTTTGGTTTTAGTAGGAAAGAGTCTATATACTGTGAAGCCTCCTTTTGTGCAACACGTTTTTTGTGGGTCTCACATAGTCTCTGTGTCGTTTAACGTCGTATTCACCTCCGCTTTTAACTGAAAAACGACTCTGGCAAACGTCACAGAAAACTTTATCAGTCTCGCCTTGCACTGGTTTCACCCACGGATAAATAGTTTCCCAGTCTTTGTTATAACTGCATTTCCTTTTCTTTGGCAGTGGTGGTAGTTTCCTCATGTTCATCCTCCTCCATTTTCGTTCATTTGTCACAAAAACGTGTCGCTAAAAGGCTCGCTGGTTTCACTCTGTTTGTTGTGTTGCTTTTGGTGGGCGTTTCGTTCCGTATGCCGGGCTGTTTGATTGACAACAGCCGGGCTGCGCGCACGCACGCACACACACACACACAGCGTGTACACACACACACACACACACACACACACACACACACACACACCACGGCCCGCCCCTGATGACAGGCTCGACTCACTGCTCTCTCTTCACAGCCATTTGATAAAACCATTTTAGACGTAAAAAAAAAAGAAAAAAGAAAACTGGTGCTTGTCGGTCAGAATGCGGGACAGCGAGTCAATTTGCGGGACGCATGAAAAGTCACTGAAATGCGGGACTGTCCCGCGCAAAACGGGACGTATGGTCACCCTACCCCCGATAGCAAAAAGTGAATGTTTTTTTCTGGTTGGCCAGTCAGGGAGTCTCAGGGACCAATCAGAAGGCTGACAAACGGTGGATTGGGTCTTCTGAATGGGAGAACATTTATTGTGAAATTTAACCTTACAGTTGCCTTAAAAATTACAAAAGCATTAACCCATTTAGAACGGGTACACATATTGTGTATCATTATTTTATGCTTTAACTATTGAAAAATAGCAGATATACAAGCTCACAGTGCGGCACTCTGCGAGCTTGTAGATCTGCTATTTTAGAAAAATTGTGAAAATTTGAATTTTGACCCGATTCTATAAGTGTCTTTTGAATCCTTCGGAGGTTTTTTGAAAAACCCATGTTTCTATGTCAGCAATCTGGCCAGCCATCGTCAAAGAAAAGGTCCTTTTCACTTAACTGGAGCTCAGTTAGTCTGTTCTTGAGAGACTACTATGTCAGTGGTTCTCAAACCTTTTCATGTGAAGAACCCCCAAATTTATATTTATTTGGCCACGGACCCCCATCTCAAAATATTTAGTTCCAGGGACCACCCAGAAGCAAAATTTGAGTTACAAACGTTCGCTTTGAAAATACATACCGGTATATTCAAAGATTTGCACACATTTTCACGACTTTTTCAAAAATAGCAGAGCTTGTATATCTGCTATTTTTCACTGGTTAAAGCATTCAATAATTCTAGGCCTAAATTTAAACACCCCATTCAAAGATGTCACAGCAACCGTAAGACAAACCGTGTTTTCGGTGATAATAGGCTGAAATAATGGTAGGACCCCTCTGTCCATCCGTCAGGCCTCGATGAGCGACGAGGGCTTGTCTTTCCAGTGTCCTCAATTCATCAAACACATGTCTCTGGAATCGATCCCTGGACTGTGAATTTACAACCGTGTCCCCACCCCGACCCGGCCTCTGGCATCGCTACATTGTCAACTTATTCCTTTAAGACCTGAAAAATACTAAATCTAAACCTGAAAAAAACCTATGTTTCTTTATCGGTGGTGCTCAATGCTTTTAATTTCAAGGACCCCTAGAATTATATGTATTTGACAGCAGACCCCCATCGAAATATTTTGTTTCAGGGAGTAGGACCCCCCCCACCCCAAGAGTATTTCATCACTGTTGGGCAGAAACCTCGGGTCTCCAAGTTTCAAATTTGTACGTTTTTTTGTAAAGTAAAGCCCTGCTTCATCATACAAGGCCGTTGCACGAAAGTAGTGAAAACAGCCGATCTACAAGCACACAACGCCGTTCTGTGGCGTTCTGTGCTTGTAGACCTGCTGTTTTCACTAGTTTAAATCATTTTTAAAACGATGACTACAAAACGAACGGTTTTGGACATACAAGGTTTCCACCCGACAACAACGATATATTCAAAGATTTGCACGAATCTTTTTTCAAAAATAGCTCATCTACAAGCTCATAGCTCAGCACTCACTCGGTGCCGCACTAGGAGCTTGTATATCAGCTCTATTTGAATAGCCAAAGTGTAAAAAAATAACGGTCAAAGTGGTTACGTTCTTGATGCGTTAGCTGACAACTATCACAGCCATGTTACATTCCTTCTGAGCTGCTTTATTCATCATGACCCGATGAGAAGCAGGTGGACGTATCCCACAGGAGAGCTTCGCTGTCTGTTACAGGCTGCAGAGTACAGCAGAGTGCGTTCAGTCGGCATGCCACTATAGGGATGGGACCATATGAAAATGTCATATCACGATTAGTGTGACAAAAGAAATCGCGATTTATGATATTATCACGATAATCACAATCCATTATCCTGGGGCGGAACATATGCCAAAAAAATAGCAGAGCTACAAGCTCACAACACGACGCAACGCAACGCGTTGTGAGCTTGTAGATCGGCTTTTTTTTTGGCAAAGTCATTTGATAGAGAGTGAAAGAAAGAGAAGTACGCATATTATAAGTTCCTTTTACCAATTATGTAGGTAGGTAGGTAGGTAGGTAAGTAGGTACTTAATTGATCCCCGAGGGGAAATTCAAGTGTTAAAGTAGCTCATAAAGACATCAAAATATAGGTTTTAAATGGTACAGGATATGCAGCTTGGCAAATAAAAGGTGAACTGATCCCAGTGCATGACGGAATACGATATCACAATAAATTAAATCTCTACGATACGATTATCGTGAGTGTTTTTTTTATCACGATAAACGATAATATGGCGTATCGTCCCATCCCTATCGGCATGCCACAGACTCCAGGTGAAATGCGGTAGGTCAGGGGTCTTCAACAGGGGGTCCGGGTCCTCAAAATTACTACAGGGGGTCCTCCAAATCTTTGTGATCTTTTCTATATTAACCACTTGAACCCTAGCATCCATATTCTGAGAACTTTAGCCAAAAATAGCCAACGCCTCGCAGCTATTTTTGGCATAGAGCTTTGGAGGGGGAAAAGAGCAGACTTAAGTACAGTGAAAAGTCAAGTTTATTAAGTAGCCTATTGACGGTTCAAGTGGTTAAATATCTGAAAACACAAATTGACATGACTCCAAAATACACTGATGATTGTGCTGTCAAACAATGAAACTGTATGGAATCTATGAACAGGTTGTGGGGGTCCCTGCTTCATCTCTCTCTCAACTAAGGGGTCCTTGGCCTGAAAACGTTGAAGACCCCTGTGGTAGGTAGGTAGGTAGGCAGCAGGCAGGCTGGGCTTGACAGCGCTTGTGGGCCGGGAAGGAAGATGTAGTAGCGCTATTACTCACCTCTGGAGCAGGGCTGGTGCTGCGTTGTGCCTCCCAGGGGCTCTGTTCAATCATCGGAGCGCACTTTATTACCTTGCTCTGTGAAAGCGCGTGTGTGTCTGTGTGTGTCTGTGTGCGTGTAATTACGCCTGCACTGCAGGACAATCGGTGTCTTTGAGTCGGTCTCCATCTTTTAACCTCTGAATCGTTAAGGTTTTTTACGTTTTTTGGACCGCATTTAGCCTGCGTGTCATTAAGGTGATCTTTGTGTGTTGTACATTATAGTGTGTGTGTGTGTGTGTGTGTGTGTGTGTGTGTGTGTGTGTGTGTGTGTGTGTGTGTGTGTGTGTGTGTGTGTGTGTGTGTGTGTGTGTGTGTGTGTGTGTGTGTGTGTGTGTGTGTGTGTGTGTGTGTGTGTCCATCTCCTAGTACTGCCTTTTTTCCAATATGTTTAAAAATAGCCTTTTGAGCGGGTCATATTTTGTATGCCTGCCTCATCACTTCCTCTCCTCCGCTTACACCGGTGCCGGTGTCCCTGTGGGATATTGTTTCTCTCTTCTCCGCCATCTCCAGCTTCAGCGCAGGTGCTGCCATTGTAACCTCTGTGGACAGAATGCCCCCCCCCCCCCCAAAAAAAAAGAAACCCAACATATTTCTCAGAGGACACTCGCTTGTACATGGGAGCGTGGGTTTTTGTGATGCGTCAGTGTCAGGCGTGTGTACAGCAAAATGTGTGTGTGTGTGTGTGTGTGTGTGTGTGTGTGGGTGGCTGGCTGGCTGAGTGTGGGGGTATGGAATGTGCCATATGGATGCAAAAGAAGGGAGAGAGAGAGAAAGAGAGCTAGCGTACAGGCAGGGGCGTCACAAGGGGGGGGAAAACTGGAACTGAGTTAGTAGGGCCCAAGGTGGAGGGGCCTTAATTATTTTGTACTTTAGCCATTGAAAAATAGCAGATGGTGCCGCGCTGCGAGCTTGTAGATCTGCTATTTTTGAAAAGTCGTGAAAATGTGTGCAGATCTTTGAATGTATGTATTTTTTAAGCGAACATTTGTAACTCAAATTTTGCAACTCAGAAGTATTTGAAATATTCAAAGATTTGCAAAATCTTTCACGATTTCTCAAAAATAGCAGATCTACAAGCTCGCGGCACTCGGTGCCGCGCTGTGAGCTTGTATATCTATATTTTTCAATCGCTAAAGCACAAAATAATGAGTAATAATGCGTTCCCAGTCTAAACGGGTTAAACCCCCTCCCCCTTTTAAAGCACATTCATGGGGGGCCCGCAGTGAATCCTTGTACCCAGGGCCCAGGATTTGGTGCGACTCCCCTGCGTAGTACAGGAGGAGGAAGGAGAAAATGGAGAGACTCAGCGGCCCGTTTCAATTGGCTTAATGTTCCCTGCTGGCCCCCGGGGATGCTGACAACACATTTTTGTTGATTCATTTGCCCTCTCCCATCTATCCGTGTCTCTGTCTATGCAGTCGGTCTGTGTTGCTGCTTCTGTCCTCGTGTTTCTCTCTCTCTCTCTCTCTCTCTCTCTCTCTCTTTCTCTCTCTCTCTCTCTCCTCCCCCATCTGTCTCTTTGTCCTCTAGCATGACCTTGCTAATCTGAACTCTCCCTCCATAGCGCTAGGTTCTCTGTGACGCATACGGGCTGACACAAGAGAGAGCATCTGTGTGCCCTGAGAGTCGGTCCATAGTGCATTATGTAATGTTTCCTGTGTGGTTTGAGGTAATGGGGAGAGGGTCAATATGCTAAGCCCAGAGAAAGTGTAATACGGACGGAACTGCACAGTAAGGATCCCGCTTTGATTTAATTCCAGTAGACCCTTTTACGGTCCTTTTGGTTCCATTTTGACACTCTTAGAGTTCAAATAACACCACTATGGATTATACTGTGCAGCAGAGCGATGACCTTAATTGCTCTGAATGAGGATTATTGCAGATCTTCTAGACCAGGGGTTCTCAACCTGTGGGTCGGGACCCCAGGGGGGTCCCCAAATTATTTTGGGGGGTCACCAGATGATTAGCTTAATGTGAAACATTGTTTTCTCACTCAATAGTAAACAAACCAACATAAAGTTTAAGTGTATCTGCACATTTCTTAAGACAATCTAAGGGCTTTTTAATTCCTCTAAAATGACTAATTAAACATTGGCCAAATTGTCAAATATTAGAGGCAGAAGTTGTGAAAATAGCAGATCTACATGCTCACATGTAGATTGGCTATTTTCACAATAGATACCATGTTATACAAAATGTAATGCCTGAACTCTTAGTGCTTGTCAGGGTGGAGGGGTCCCCAGTTCAAATTTGATCATTTTGAGGGTCGCGGCCTGAAAAGGTTGAGAACCACTGTTCTAGACATTATTCATGTTTCCTAACCGGTACCAGAGGTAAAGACATTACAATGGAAAAGTGAAGGTGTCAGCTCTCTTTTACTGACACTTCATTCATCATCGTCTTTATCTCCATGTGATGATCAGCAGTGGTGTAACGTAACTGTACAATTGTACAATTTTGTGGTATTTTCTTTTGCTTACCTATTATTTATTATTACTTATTATACTTTTACTCCACTACAATTATTTGACAACTTTAGCTACTAGTTACTTTTGTAGATTTAGATTTCTATCGCAAAACATACATTAACACTTGGGATGCCATTATCTTTGTCCGTCGGTCCGACTGTCGCGGGCCGGTGTCGCCGTGAAAAAATAAATAAAGCCGTTTCTTTACACGCTTCCTGATGATGGCGGCCGAGTTGCATCATAGGATGTGACGGGTTTTTTCCGCTCACCAGCTGCCGCCGCAGCACCTGTTTAACTGGTTACCATGGTAACCAGCTAACACGTCCCTGGACGTGATAACGGGGTCGTGGCATCGGACCGCGGTAATTCTTATCGCGTTCCTGGACGTAATTGGCATCGGAAGTGTTAACCACTTCAGCCCTATACATTTCGGCCTTTTGGTACTTTTAAGTACATTTTGATGCCAACACTTTTGTACTTTTACTCAAGTAAATTTAGAATTCCCGGAAAGCATGTGAATACTTTTCCCACCACAGACGTTCAGA
Source organism: Nannobrachium achirus (assembly GCF_963921795.1). Lineage (NCBI taxonomy): Eukaryota > Metazoa > Chordata > Actinopteri > Myctophiformes > Myctophidae > Nannobrachium > Nannobrachium achirus. Next base: position 36,315,294 of record NC_137829.1, read on the forward strand.
GAACATGAAACTGTGCCTGGGTTCCATCCGTGTGAAGTGCAGTGGCTGGGGAGACATGGTACCCTGCCATCAAAAGGATCCCTGGCTAATACCACAAATATGCCTTAATACATTACCAGTAACACTCCCTAATCGATTATAATTGTCATCTATAACTACAATGTAATATTAAAAACACATTAAATATTTAATTTCTTCCAGAAATAGCTAATCTTTCACTCAATAGGGGAATTGCCCGTCGCAAGTTGATGATGTCATAAAACCATGTGTGGTCTATCCCTATGGAATTTATGGCATGTTTGTGCAAAAAACAAACAAACACAAACACATTTTAAACATTGATTTTGATGCCCATATTCACCATAGGAAGTGTTACGTTTAGTTTTTTTGCACATGCATGCCATAAATTCCATAGGGATAGACCACACATGAGCCGCTTTCCAATCCGAGGGATTCACACTTTGAAGTGCGCATTTCAAGGGCTATGACGTCACTGGTCACAGATCTACAAGCTCACAATGCGTCGCAACGCAACGCATTGTGAGCTTGTAGATACGCTATTTGGCGCGGCCCAGTGACGTCATAGCCCTTGAAATGCGCACTTCAAAGTGTGAATCCCTCGGATTGGAAAGCGGCTAATGTTTTATTACATCATCAACTTGCAACAGGCATTTCCCCTATTGAGTGAAAGATTAGCTATTTCTAGAAGAAATAAAATAATTAAGATGTTTTTAATTTTACATTGTAGTTATAGAGGATAATTATAGTGTATTAAGGCATATTTGTTGTATTGGCCAGGGATCGCTTTAACCCATTCAGAACGGGTACACATTATGGTGTATCATTATTTTATGCTTTAACTATTAAAAAATAGCAGATATACAAGCTCACGAGAGCTTGTAGATCTGCTATTTTTGAAAAATTGTGAAAATTAGAATTTTGACCCGATTCTATAAGTGTCTTTTGAATCCTTCTAAGGTTTTTTGAAAAACCTATGTTTCTAAGTCAGCAATCTGGCCGGCCATCGTCAAAGAAAAGGTCCTTTTCACTCAAATGGAGCTCAGTTAGTCTGTTCTTGAGAGACTACTATGTCAGTGGTTCTGAAACCTTTTCATGTCAAGGACCACCAAAATTATATTTATTTGGCCACGGACCCCCATTTCGTTCCAGGGACCACCCAGGCCAGAAGCAAAATTTGAGTTACAAACGTTCGCTTTGAAAATACATATATTCAAAGATTTGCACACATTTTCACGACTTTTTCAAAAATAGCAGATCTACAAGCTCGCAGCGCGGCACCGAGTGCCGCGCTGTGAGCTTGTATATCTGCTATTTTTCAATAGTTAAAGCATTCAATAATTCCAGGGCTAGGCCCTCCAGTTTACAGACTGTCAAGTTACAGAGAACCGCTGGTCAGCTTGACACGGATCCCATCTGACAGGGGCATGTGTGAGACCAGGAGGCAGCGTTCTCTATGGCCCAAAGCAAAGTGCCCCCCGGACGTTTCTTTTGCCAAGTGACGAGTGCCAACACAACCAAAGGCAATTAACCTAATGGCAGACGTTTGTACATTTACGGAGGATGGCTGCTGATGGCGCAGTCCTTGTTTGTCAAATTGGTCATGTTTATAAGTTCTCGCAGGCTGTAAGCAAGCCATAGATGGCCACGTATCTTCCATGGTGGAAAGTTGGGAATCACGATTAGCAGTTCTCTTCTATCCATGTGTTGTATTTGATGATATGTGGTAGGTTGGGGGACAGTGTTTGCCCTGTTAACCCATTTAGAACGGGTACACATTATATTGTATTATTATTTTATGCTTTAACTATTGAAAAACAGCAGATATACAAGCTCACAGCGTGGCACCGAATGCCGCGCTGCGAGCTTGTATATCTGCTATTTTTGAAAAATTGTGAAAATTAGAATTTTGACCCGATTCTATAAGTGTCTTTTGAATCCTTCTAAGATTTTTTGGAAAAAAAAACTATGTTTCTATGTCAGCAATCTGGCCAGCCATCGTCAAAGAAAAGGTCCTTTTCACCTAACTGGAGCTCAGTTAGTCTGTTCTTGAGAGACTACTATGTCAGTGGTTCTCAAACCTTTTCATGTGAAGGACCCCCAAAATGATATTTATTTGGCCACGGACCCCCATCTCAAAATATCTAGTTCCAGGGACCACCCAGAAGAAAAATTTTAGTTACAAACGTTCGCTTTGAAAATACATATATTCAAAGATTTGCACACATTTTCACGACTTTAAAAAAAATAGCAGATCTACAAGCTTGCAACGCGGCACTCGGTGCCGCGCTGTGAGCTTGTATATCTGCTATTTTTCAATATTTAAAGCATTCAATAATTCTAGGCCTTTCACATTTTGTTTTTGTCAGATGTCTGAGATTGACAGGTGTCACAGAGTCATGGTGTTCCGGGCAAAACACTCAGTGTATGGGCAATACCAAGGCATTATTAAGATGTATTTCCAAATGTTTATTTAACAGATGTTTCCTTGCACATTTCAATCAAATGATTATGTTTGGTGTAAGGTTAAGTTACATTTTATCCTTAATCTCCCAATGTCGTTGCTTTCTTGACAAAGCAAACAATATATATTTTTTTTCGTCTTTAGCCAATTATAATCCTGATCAACGTTGGTTTGCTTCAGTGACATCTATCCACTGTTGAATGAATGTATATTAGATTGATGCACAGTTTATTAGGCAGCAGAAAAGCCTTGCAAAAGTCAAATATATTCAGTTTGATCTTGATGACAGACACCAAATATTGGAGAACCGAAGCAAAGCCTATTCCACTCTCGTCCCATTGCCTTCGATTACTGGCCTCATTTCATACCGTGCTCCTTTTTTCCTTTTGATGTTTTGACGTTTGAAGCCCCCCCTAATAACATTTTAGCTGTTGTTTCTCATAGAAGTTGGATACTATGTACTATATCCTCCAGACTGAAGATTACACGCTCTTTCTTGCAGGTTACATCAATGATGATGTGTACAAGTGCAACACCAGATGTTTGATTGAACCCGACAGTGTTTTTGTACGTTACTGTTTAATGTTGCTTAATATGAATTGGATATAAGGTATTCAGTAGAGAAAGTCCTTGCTAGCAGATCTAGTTCTGTGCCATTCTGGCACAATTCGCCCCAAGGTGAGTGGGGTTCTGAAATTGAGGTTTTGAGGAAAGTGGGACTGGGATTTGCTCATTATCTTTCTTAGATCATCCAATTAATTACTTTTTTGATAAAAGCATGTTTTTTTTAATATTCATTATTAAATGTTATATCGCAAATCATAGACAATTCGCTCCAAGGTGAGTGTGGTTCTGAAATTGAGGAAAGTGGGACTGAGATTCAATTAGATCATTCAATAATTTTTTTTGATAATCAAAAAACTTGAAGCAGGTTTTTTACATTTATTATTACATTTTATATCACAAATCAACATCAGACAATTTGAATTGATTTGGAAGACTTGACTAAATCGATTAGCTTGATTAAGCATTTAAACCCTAGTTTACGGCCCTTTGTACAGTTATGGAGGTATCAGTAACTGGTATCAGAGTGTTCATAAACCTGCCATGTGCTCAAGTCAAAATGATATATTGTCGTTGTCAGATGGAAACCTTGTATGTCCAAAACCTTCCCTTTTTTTGTTATTTTTAAAACGATTTAACGTAGCGAAAATAACCAATCTGCAAGCGATGCGAGGCGCTGTGTGCTTGTAGATCTGCTATTTTCACACTATTGTATGAAACTTGGAGATACGAGGTTGCTGCCTGACAGTCACGATATACTTGGACATTTATTTTGGTGGCACTTTACTGTAAGGTGTAAGCTGTATCCCAAAGGTGACACAATGCCAAAACGGAGATACCACTAAACACTTTAGAGTGCCCATATCAAAAGATGAGCGTATATACTCCCTATAGTTTCTCCTCCATCACTTGTAGCTCCCTGTATGTCTGAGCTCAGCTGAGCTGGGGTAATCCTACCACTCCTCTCTTGTTTCCTCAATAGAGCGTTCTAGCATTAATCTGGAGCTCATACCCGGCTCATCCTCCGACCATATAGAGAGGCAGGACACAAAGACCCTTCAGCTGCATCTCATTCCACACTCACTGTTCACAGTTGGCGGATTAAATAAAAAAACTAAATGGCAGCTTGAATGGCAGACTTTTTGGTTTCAACCACTTGAACGACCAGCAAAGTTAATATTCTGGGAGGAACATGGAAAATAGCGATTCATTGTGAGCTTGTAGATCAGCTATTTTCTGCAATTATGTGGTGAAAGGGAAACGAGATCGGATCAAGTACAGTGGCCAACCCTGATCAAGTAGTATTAGTTAAGTATAGAGGGTTCAAGTGGTTAAATGCAAGCTATTTAAAACAATGGATGATTGACAAATGCAATGAAAACATAACATATCGTCGTTGTCGGGTGAAAACCGTTCGTTTTGCAAAACCGTTCGTTTTGCATTTATCATTTAAAAAAATGATTTGGACTAGTGAAAAACAGCCGATCTACAAGCACACAACGCCTCGCACCGCGAGGCGTTGTGTGCTTGTAGATCACTACTTTTGTGCGACGGCCTTGTTTGATGAAGCAGGGCTTTACTTTGCGAAAGAACGGACAAATTTGAAACTTGGAGATACAAGGTTTCCACCCGACAACGACGATATATTCACACAGTATGTTCAGTAAGAATGATCTGTTTAAATAAGGTCACTCAGTCCAGAGTGTACTAATATGGTGCCTGATTTCAGAAGGACAAGAAGAAGAGCTGATTAGTCCCAGGTGAATTAATGAGCGGTGTGTAGCTATGCAGATGGCAGCTGTGCCGAGTGCAAAAAAATCACCGAAAACCACACCAAGGCATTCCATTTTTAGCAACCTTAATGCCATCCTCCTTCCTCGTGTTGCTGGCTTCTTAACAAGCCTTGCAATTTGCGAGGCTTCCTTTTCCACGATGAGCTCCTCCCCTCTCAACCCAGCCCCCCCCCCCCCCTCCTCTCTCTGTGGGGTACAAACAGAAGGCTTTGCAAGTAATGTGTGTTTTGTTTTGCAATTGAAATGTCCATAGCCTGCCAAATCCCATCCCGCGAGATGATGGAGACACAGGCATGCGTGTGCGCAGACTGCGCACGCACGCACACACACACATACACACGCGCGCACACGCACAGGTTTGCCTGCGTAACTGTGGCTGTGTTTACAGCCTCGCTGGGACCATTGCGTGGATGGAGACGATGCTTCTCTAGGAGTTATTATTTATTGATTTAATCTTTATTTTATTAAATGCAGTCGCTAAGTTTGTAAAATATACTCAAGACGCCATGAAGCTGACATTTTTGCTGAAGGAGTTTGTGAGATGCCAACCGTGAAACAGTTTTAACTTGTGTTGTAGGGCAGGGCAGGCATCTCGGTGAAACAGACTTTGCACACAGTGTCACAATATGATATTATCGTCACTATAGTGGCGTTTCCATAAACTTATTTGAATTAGGGAAGCGTATTATCAGAAATACGCATTAAGACAAAGCGAATTTAGCATGTTTCCATTTGCGGGTGTCATTCGAATTAGCGACGTCGCAAGAGTTGATCGGGCTGATTTTTATCAGACCGAACCTGAGCACTGCACCGTCTGCACGTCTGACTGCTGTGACTCGGTCGCTGTCTAGTAGTGGGAAGAAGGTGTTATCATCATCATGGCCCCAAATAACTTTTAAATACAATTGGCGACGAGTCTCTTACGAAATTGGCAAGAGTTCCTCTCAATACATAAAGCTACCGGTTCACCGGGAAAACCGCGGTCGCGTCGCTGCAGTTGCACAGTGCAAGTTTTAGCGTCCTCTGGAAGGTCAGGTGGCCGATCTGCAAGCTCTCAACGCGGCGCGGAGACGTGGATGCGAGCTGCTGCATATATCTATGAGCTGCTGTGCCTGTGAGCTTGTAGATTGGGCACGTCAGGCACGCAACACCGTGGGATGAGGAAGGGTTCGCTCGCCACCGATGGCTTGAGGTGAAAACGGGAGGAATTTACACATGGTCCGTGTCACTCCGTGTGTAACAAACAATGGTTTGTTTTGTGGGCTAACGCTATACCATGGACATAAAGCGGCAGGGGAAATGGACCTAGAACGTCATCATCTATTCGCATGTATTGTCTGACCCGTTTCCATTCACTTAAGCGCATTTAGTTTATTCGATAAAGGCTCAAAATCCTCCTCCTCCAAGCGGATAACTTTTTTTGCGGATAATGAAAGTTTATTCGCATTTTGAAGTGTTTCCATAAAAACATTTTGCGATTAAGCCGTTAATGCGCAAAAAGTGGCTTTATGGAAACGCCACTAATGTTGCATATTTGGTACTTTTAAAAGTATGACATAGGGCTTGTGTGATTTAAAACAAAAAAAAATACAACACTTATGCCATATCGATATCCAAAATCCCAGGCGATATCTAGTCTCATATCACTATATTGGATTGATATAATATCGATACAGTATATTACTCAGCCCTAACTAAGTGTGCATACTGTTGTAGATCCATATGACAAGTGTCGTTGGTAGAAGTCTCCCTATACACATCCGGCGGTGGCTGACCTGTTGGCGATAGGCCGATAGCCATGAAGAGGCTCATCGGAAATGACAGTGTCCACATGCTTAGCGTGATGCTGTGTCAGGTTGGTTGAGGCACACTTCTCTGAATGCAGACCTGGGGCCTCACCATGCGCACGCGTCGCAAACTGCTTTGGATCCCTACAGCTGTTGAAATACAATCCCGCTGTCAAATAGCCCTGCTAGTGTCTCTGGATCACAATATGATTACCGGTTTTGCCCTGTATCAAATTGCGAAGGCATCCAACGCAGATACAGAAAATGTCTAACACAGAGTTGCTAAGCAACTAGGCTTGCCATGACAAAACAAAACAATACAGTCAGTTACATATTCATTCAGGATTGCATTTTCTACATGTCTGACTCTAGTCAAGTGAATAGCTACATTGTATATACTAACCATTGCTCCTCCACTTAGCTTTGGCAGGAAGGGGGAAATAGGCGGCGAGAAATGGGGAAATAATGAAACATACTGATAGAAAACCCACCATACACTTCAGAACACAGCGCTGATTGCAGTTGTCGAAACCCATTTGTCAGTGATACGTGTGTAGCCCCATGTGGTTTTAAAGTGCTTGCGACCTCTTTGCTACAGCGATGGCAGTGCAAAACCAAATGCCTCTGCCGGTGTGCCAGATGTCAGGGAATCAGACCAATGCAGCACTGCCTGCCTGTGTTAAAAGTCTTAATTAATTCAACTCTTGGTGATGATGTTGTGTCTCGGGGTCACTGCTGTGCTGTGGTGGAGTATGTGGATTCGTTCAACAGACTGCAAGTGAACAGCTATCGTTAGAGTATATACTGTACTATGGTCCTTGCCTGGGTGAACTGGCAAGCAAAAACATATGGCTGAATTCAGAAGGGGACAATGTCTGCCTGTTTGATATATTGTCCAGTAGCGGTCTGGATTTCAGAGAATTGGATTAGTCACAGCATGGGGGCGCCCCTAAACTCATACTAGATCACATTCAAGTTCAAGACTTCACCATTCTCACAATGGTACATATGGTTTGTAGCAAGGCAGCAAGTAACACATGTTCACACTTAAGAAAATATGCAGAAACATATGAGACATTAAAAGTGACCGTGAAAGCACAAGGACTTGACTGACGACTTGTAACATTTGTATACTGGAAGCAAAGAGGCATGTCAAACTTCTTCTAAACCTTTATTGAGTTTTCTTGTGCAGTGAGTAAAAAACGGTCTGTTTATAGCATAAAAGCGTGTTACTTTGGCCTGGTAAAACTATCTTCCATGTCATTTTGACATGTAAGTTTAATGTGAAGAATAAACCATACATCTGAATAGTAGCAAGCATTAAAAAATATCGCACTGCTGTCAGTACTCTCCATTCCTTAATTTGTTGAGTGGGTTGGCACTGCCACACTGCTCAGGGTTGACGTACGTAATGCTCCACCACCACCACGCCCTAGTCTGACATTTTGGGACACAGTAGAGGCTTGGCACCATCCTATCCATCAAGAACCCAGGAAGCAAAGTTTAGCCAGGGGGTTTACTGCCTGCATGAGGACTGCATTCTAAACTTCCAGTTGTGGAAAAAAGTACTTGCATGTTTTACTTAAGTAAAAGTATCAATAATGCAATATAGACATACTCTGTTACAAGTAAAAGTCTGGAATACAACATTTACTTGAGCAAAAGTACAAAAGTATTGCCATCAATAAGTACCAAAAGTAAAAGTACAAAATGTTTGAAAATAGCAGATCTACGAGCTCACAACACGTCACATCGCTACTCGTTGTGAGCTTGTAAATTGGCTATTTTCAAATAGCCACGGTATAAAATAGGGCTAATGTGGTTTATGCATGTTTTATAATATTATAATTTATATCTTCAAAGTAACTAGTAACTAAAGTTTTCAAGTAATTGTAGTGGAGTAAAAGTACAATATTAGGATCCAAGATGTAGTGGAGTAGAATTAAAAGTATTGGAAATTGGAAATGCCCAGTACAAGTACAAATACCTCCAATTTTACAGTACAGTACTTAAGTAAGTGTACTTAGTTACTTTACACCGCTGTAAACTTCAAACAATTTTGTACTTACGGTTACAGTTCGACCGATGTCATGTCATTATAGGAAAAGATTTTCACAACTTTAAAAAAGTGTATCCAATAAAAAAAGCTCAAAAATAGCAGATCTACAAGCACTTTTTGTCTTTGAATAGGGCTTATTATACTTATTCACCAATAGAGACACATTGGCTACATGATTGCAGATGCTGTAAGGTAAAATATATATATATATATATATATCGATCTGGTTCTACTTAACAATTATTTAGAGAATCTGCTGAGCTCCACAATTCGTTTTGTCATCCATTTGTGCTCGGCTAGATTTTCGGACTTACCGTAAGGTCATTAGACTCATTACACACCGGGGCGAATTAGCGAATAGCGAATTTGCAAATAATTCGCTTTTTCTTTAAAACCTCTTTAAGTCAATGGAAGCTTCTCTCTCTGTATCAAAGCAAGCTCACTCTATATCCTATCTCTATGTCCCCTCTCTCTCCTAGAGAGAGAGGGGACATGGTCGATGGACCATCCCTTTGCATTGAGCCCGAGGGGAACCGTGTTTCTCCTTCTCCGTCTTGTCTCGTCTGTGTGGCTGCTTGCTAGTATTGCCCTAAGTGGTGAAAAGTACTTGAATTTCTTACTGGTAAAAGGTACGGATATATATTAATAAAGGATAAAATAAATAAAATGTCCATAAACAGTATGGGCATTCCCAGATGATGCCATGGTATGCCCATATATGGAGATCCCCGGGCATCAAACCCAGGCCCTAACTCGCCAAGGCCCTGCTTGGCTTTACTAATTAACCTTTGTTTTATGCCCATATGCCCATATATGGAGATCCCTGTCCCAATATCATCAATATTAAGGACATATCTGGGAATGCCCATATTTGGTAATGCCCATATGTGGGCATGTTTTGACATAAAATTGTTGACTATCATGCAGGGGCCTCCATATATGGGTAACTGGTCCGATATACATCACTGGCCAGATGGCCAAGAATTGGCCTCGTCCTTTAGGGTGAGGTCGCATGTCGCCCTGAGGCGTCTTACTAGTATTATAGGCAAATTTATATGTGCAAAAAGTTGGGTATTAAATACAATAGGATCCAAAATGTAGTGGAGTAGAAGGAAATTACTGGAAATTGGACTCAAGTACAAATACCTACAAGTACAGTACTCAAGTAAATGTACTTTTTGTTACTTTACAACACTGCCGCTGCGAGCTGCCTGTCTGCGGGGGAATGGGTTGTGATCCAGTATCTGCCTTAAAGTCCTGTTTGCAATTTGGTGTTAGGGGAGTTTCTCACCTGAACTGAGTCAGTGGGTCCCTAGACATTAAGAATCACAGAGGTGCTCGTCCGCCATAGTGCCAGGAATGGCGCAATGGCCAAATCAAATATGGCTGCCATCGGCTATGATGAAAATCCAACTTTTCTGTTTCTGGGTGTATATGCACATGTAATACCTCTATTTGGACTAATTGTGGTGTGGGGAATTCATTTCTGATATTGTTTTGACCATTTTGGGCGATTTGGACCTCAAAAGGTCATGGTCAAGGTCATTTTGCTATTCCGAAGACCGTGGGCCATAACTTGGCCATTGTTAGGAGTAAAAACAGGTGCAGTAGGTCTAAATCAACTAATGCTGACATGTATAATTCATTTCTGACATTGTTTTGACCATTAAGGATCATCTTGTCTTTGAAATATCAATGTCAGTGCCATTTTTCAAAAACGATTTTGTTCATTACTTGCACTTTTATAGTATTTTGTGTAAGTTTGTTACTATTTTATAGTAAGTTTGTTTTGTTTATAACAAAAGACATACTAGTGAGAAATACAACAAGTAAGCATCCACATTTAACTTTAAATTGGGGTTTAAAATGGGTGTTTAAATGAGCAAATAAGACTATTTACGAATAAAAGTGACAAATAAAATTACACAACAAAATCACACACACAATTAAATAACAATTTCCCTCAAAGTGCACCATATTGGGATTGTGTGCATGCAAGTTAGTATGAGGTGTTTTTACAGGATTGATTTGGCATTGTTCCATGGCAAAATATGATTCACAGAACTCCATCAGTGTCGAGTGTCTTGCTTCAGACATGGCAGGAGTGTACTAAAGTCAAAGTGCTCCTTCCATCCATCAGAGCTTGACATTGACTTTTTGAGGCAGTTGTCCTTTGGACAAGTATATTTCCCATTCACTTGTCCGGAGACAAAAGTCACTTGTCCGGATAAAAATTTCATACATTGAAATAATAACAAAAGGACGGCTAATGACCCCCCTTGCTCCCTCCACTCCATAGTATGGGCACTTGTCCCGGACAACAGGACAAGCCTTTATGTCATGCCCTGTTCCATGTTCCATTGGTTCTAGTCTTTCCTCAGGTTCCTTGGCTGTTCAAGCAGGTGGCAAGAAATGCGCTAGAAAGGTGCCTTGTTGGTCTCAGCAGTTGTACTTCTCTGCTACCAATACTGTGTCTTGTTCTGTCAAGGTCTTTGCCTCTCCAAAGTTTGTTAGACATTGTACTCGGTCAGAAGCCATAACTACATGTTTAATCCTCACCTGGCCCATGCAGTCATCTCCTGTCTCCAAGGCATATGTGCCTTGATCACTGTCTTGGCTAGTGGTGCTCCAAGATGAGACTGCTTGATGCAGTGCAAGTGAGTCTCACCAGTGCCATACTGCTGCCAGATCTCCTTCATCCCCAGTGCTTGGAAATATGGGGTGTAGTATAGCAGTAATGTGAAGGAGACAACAACTCTCTGGGGTCCGCTCATAGTTCCGACATCCCATTATTCTGACCATTAGGTTAGTGAAGGTTAGGGATAGGCTTAGTTATAATGGAGGCTGTACATGCACCAGGTGTCAGCCTCCTTAATCCTATTCAAGATGTCTGGGATCTCTTCTCCACTAGCGACATCATCAACAGAGACAACAGAGCTGATAATGGTAAATGGACTGCATTTACAGTATATAGCGCTCTTCTCCAAAGCGCTGTACAATGTATTTCACATTCACCCATTAACACACACATTCACACATACATTCACACCAAGAAACCATGCAAGGTGCTCATCGGGAGCAGTTAGGGGTTCAGTGTCTTGCTTAAGCACACTTCGACAAATAAGCAGGAGGAGACATAAATCGACCCTGGAACCTTCAGATTCCAAGGCAGCCGTTCTTCCTACATCGCCACAAGCTTGAATGGCCACCATATTCCGAACACACAGCTGGAGAGCTGTTTGTTCACCTCAGACACCCAGAATGTGTAAAGTTGATGAGGGATGGGTGCGTCTATCGACTCTGTTATCTCTGATGATGATGAGTGGCTCCCTGCAAAAGGGGCTGGAGGTGAAGAGATCCCAAAGATTGAACTAGATTGAGGAGGCTGTCACCAAGCTGCTGGTACATGTGGAGTCAACTGGCCCTATTATAACTAAACCTACCCATAACCCTAACCTAATGGAGGGAATAATGGGTCGCCAGGATTATGAGTGGACCCCAGAGAGTTGTCGTAGTGATACTTCCAAGCACTGGGGATTAAGTAGATCTGGTAGCAGTATGGCACTAGGTGTGCAGCGGCACATGCTTCTACAGCATCAAGCAGTCTCTCATCTTGGAGCACCACTAGCCAAGACAGTGATCAGGGGACATATGCCTTGGAAACTGGACATGACTGCATGGGCCAGGTGGGGACTAAGCATGCAGCTATGGCTTCTGACCGAATACAATATCTAACAAACTTTGGAGAGGCAAAGACCTTGACAGAACAAGACAGCATTGGTAGCAGAGAATTACAACTGCTGCCTGAGACCAACAAGGCACCTTTCTAGTGCATGTCTTGCCACCTGCTTGCAACAGCCAAGGAACCTGAGGAAAGACTAGAACCAATGGAACATGGACGGATGCAAGGAACACTTCGACTCTCGAGGATATGGCTGCCTTGCTGAATACATCCTGTAAAAACACATCATACTAACTTGGATGCACACAATCCCAATATGGTGCACTTTGGAAATTGTTATTTAATTTTGTGTGTGCTTTTGTTGTGTGATTTTATTTGTCACTTTTATTCGTAAATAGTCTTATTTGCTCATTTAAACACCCATTTAAAACCCCCCTTTAAAGTTAAATGTGGATGTTTACTTGTTGTATTTCCCACTAGTATGTCTTTTGTTATAAACAAAACAAACTTACTATAAAATAGTAACAAACTTACAAAAAATACTATAAAAGTGCAAGTAATGAACAAAATCGTTTTTAGAAAATGGCATTGACATTGATATTTCAAAGACAAGATGATCCTTAATGGTCAAAACAATGTCAGAAATGAATTATACATGTCAGCATTAGTTGATTTAGACCTACTGCACCTGTTTTTACTCCTAACAATGGCCAAGTTATGGCCCACGGTCTTCGGAATAGCAAAATGACCTTGACCATGACCTTTTGAGGTCCAAATCGCCCAAAATGGTCAAAACAATATCAGAAATGAATTCCCCACACCACAATTAGTCCAAATAGAGGTATTACATGTGCATATACACGCAGAAACAGAAAAGTTGGATTTTCATCATAGCCGATGGCAGCCATATTTGATTTGGCCATTGCGCCATTCCTGGCACTATGGCGGACGAGCACCTCTGTGATTTTTCATGTCTAGGGACCCACTGACTCAGTTCAGGTGAGAAACTCCCCTAACACCAAATTGCAAACAGGACTTTAAGCCAGATACTGTATTATTGTGTGAGCCAGCCCCAAACAATGCGCACAACAGATCACTTTATTCAATTTGGCGAATTTCATTCGCTTATTCCCGTCGCACTTTTGGTGTGCATGGGAAAAGGCGTAAGGCGAATACTTCGCATTTTCAGGTCGCTTTTTCGCGACCCTTCGCTAATTCGCGACCTTAATCAGTTAAGGCAGTTAACCTCTTTAACGCAGAGGTTGGATTCTATGGATGACACGTCCATGGCATTCCATCCTGACTTCTGCCCCCTGGAAACCCGAGTCATCTTGGTCTTGTCAGCCCTCTCGTGTGCGTCACTGCTGTAAAAGTTCAAGAAGGATGACTTCACACCGTTGTTGAAGGTCAAGCCCCTTTTCATCAACTCTGAGCCGCCCCAGATATTCATCAGAGTTGTTGTGATAATTGTGACGGATAAGGGTGACACATCTGATCGAAGTGACATTTAGCCTATCTATTTATATTGTGTTATCAAGCTAGAATTAAGCCACAGAAACCCTTAGATGTTGCATAGAGCAGTGGTTCTCAACCTTTCCAGGCCGCGACCCCCAAAATAATCATATTTTAACTGGGGACCCCCACACCCCGACGAGCACCTCTTGAGGCATTACATTTTGCATGACACAGTTTTATTGAGGCGTTGTGAGCATGTAGATCGGCTATTTTCACAATTTCTGCCTATTGATATTTGACAGTTTGGCCAATGTTTAATTTGTAATTGCGACCGTAGGTCGCACTTACTATCAAAACCTGCACAAACTGTGAGTGAGTCCGTCAGTCAGTCAGTCAGTCAGTCAGTCAGTCAGTCTGTCTGTCCGTCTGTCTGTCACACCTCACACGTCACACTATTGCCCTGCTCATATCTCCGCAACCGTTGCCCCGATCCATGCCAAATTTTGCACACACGCTCCTTGGCTGCCAAACTACAACCTCCAAGGACCCCCGTAGCTCCAGGGACCCCCAGGTCCCTGGGGGACCCCCAGATGTAAAAAATGACCAAATGTGCAAAAATGACCAAATGACCACCCCAACGGGGCTGCTCACGGGGAATTCCCGGGGACCACCGACTCCTGGTGCTCCAGAACGGATGCAAAAGTGGTGGCGCCCCCAGTGGAGGACCCCCTCCACTGCAGCTCACAGAAAATGCCGTAACTCGGGCTAGGAGGGTCCGGGAGAGCCGGGGCCGGTACCTATTCGTCCGCCATGGCAACGCGGACACCCCACCCCTCATTTCTCACATGGCCCTCTTCTAGCGCCACCATGAGGCCGATTTTTAAAACACATTTTTGGACACTGCTCCTAAAGTTTTTGCCCTAAAATCACGCAAATCGCTACACAGTATGTCTACACTCATCCCATCACCATGAATCTGTCCCATATAGCGCCACCTTCAGGCCGATTTTTAAAAACACATTTTTGGACACTGCTCCTACAGATTTTGCCCTAAAATCTCGAAAATCACTACACAGCATGTCTACACTCATGTCATCAACATGGATCAGGAAGATTTTGGAAAAACAAATTTTTGCCCTATTTATGGAGATAAGCGACCTACGGTCGCTTATCTCCCGATTAGGGAGTCTTACTGGTTTTAGAGGTATTAAAAAGTCCTTATATTGTCACTTTAGAAATGTGCACATACCCTCTATACACTTAAACTTTATGTTGGTTTGTTTACTGTTGAGTGAGAAAACAATGTTGCACATTAAGTTAATCATCTGGGGACCCCCCAAAATAATTTGGGGACACCCCTAGGGGTCCCGACCCACATGTTGAGAACCACTGGCATAGAGATGGATGCAAGCCAGCGTAGCATTGTGTGTGTGTGCGTGTGCGTGTGCGTGCATGCCTGGTTAAACAACAATGCAGCATTAAGTTAGGTGAGGTCAAATGCTGAAGGTCGGCGCTTCTGCGAATGGATCAATGGCGATTAGTTATATTATTTATCATTGTCCTCATTTGTAGTTGACTATTGAAAATGTACCGGGCATTGACATCGAATATAAAGCATGATTTATGCATAGTGATTCGTATTGAATTGGGAGATTCTTCTTACCATTACTCACACCAGCTGCAAGACAGAAGAAAGTTATACAATAAAAAACTTTTAACTAACATTTCTATCACGATATAGAGTATCCACTCTTTGAAGTGACTCTTACACTTACAATACAGCCGCTGACTTACTTTTCCGGACGTTATTGGCGTAGTTGTATCTAACCAAAGAATTTTAAATGGCAATAACCTTTCGGATAGTAGAAGCAGTCATTTTGTAGAAAAAAGTAAATCGGGATTTATTTTTTTCCCCCGCGGTGCTGTAGTATGCGTCAGATGGCAAATTTAGATCTGTCTCAGGCAGTTAACAGGCACATCTTTAACGGAGCTTTAAAAGTGTCTGTGACGTAAACCACAACGATAACTCACCGGTCAAGGATGTCTCTGCTGGCACTATGCATGATTGTTGCTAGCACTCACTGATCAACCACCTCACAGCATGGACAATATCGCAGACAGGCGTGCTTTATAAGGTTTTAGGATGCATGCCATTTTTCAATATGTGTCAATTAACCCATTTAGGCCTAGAATTATTGAATGCTTTAACTATTGAAAAATAGCAGATCTACAAGCTCACAGCGCGGCACCGAGTGCCGCGCTGCGAGCTTGTAGATCTGCTATTTTTGAAAAAGTCGTGAAAATGTGTTTGTAACTCATATTTTGCTTCTGGGTGGTCCCTGGAACTAGATATTTTGAGATGGGGGTCCGTGGCCAAATAAATATCAGTTTGGGCCGGGTCCTTCACATGAAAAGGTTTGAGAACCACTGACATAGCAGCCTCTCAAGAACAGACTAACTGAGCTCCAGTTAAGTGAAAAGGACC
The DNA here is from genome assembly GCF_963921795.1 of Nannobrachium achirus. Classification (NCBI taxonomy): domain Eukaryota; kingdom Metazoa; phylum Chordata; class Actinopteri; order Myctophiformes; family Myctophidae; genus Nannobrachium; species Nannobrachium achirus. Next base: position 36,331,601 of record NC_137829.1, read on the forward strand.
TTTTCTTTGACGTTGGCTGGCCAGATTGCTGACGTAGAAACATAGGTTTTTTCAAAAAACCTTAGAAGGATTCAAAAGACACTTATAGAATCGGGTCAAAATTCTAATTTTCACAATTTTTTTTAATTGGCAGATCTAAAAGCTCGCAGCGCGGCACCGAGTGCCGCGCTGTGAGCTTGTAGATTTGCTATTTTTCAATAGTTAAAGCATAAAATAATGATACACACAATATAGTGTACCTGTTCTAAATGGATTTTAAACAGCACGTAGAGGATCTTGTTAACTTGTGGCGGTTTCCCGTATGCTATGCCGCTAAAATGTGCCCTACCGAAGGCCTTAAAGGAGTGTAAATCTCTACCTTCCTTTAAAACGGCACTGAAAAAGTAGTGAAATTAGCCGATCTACAAGCGTAGCGCTTGCAGATCTGGGCGGCAGTGGCTCAGGGCCCAGGGGTAGAGTTGCCGTCTTATAACACGGAGGGTTCCCGAAGGGTTCCCAGTTCGATCCCGGGCTCCCCCAGAGTTTGTGTCAAATAGTCCTTGAACAAGACTCTGAACCCCTAATTGCTCCCGATGAGCAGGTTGGTGCCTTGCATGGTTTCCTCCGCCATCGGTGTATGAGTGTGTGTGTGAATGGATGTGATGCACAATCTCTGTAAAGCACCTTGGATAAAGGCGCTACATTTACCATTTATCATTTCACTAGTTTGGGTGCCGGGCAAATCTCTCTTTAATTTGGGTCTCGACCTGAAGTTTGGGAACCACTGGTGTAAGGCAGGGGTTCCCAAACCTTTTTGTCTCAGGGCACCCCATACATTTTTTTTAAATCTAATTTTCACTCCCAGCACCTTATATTTATAGCATATCGTCGTTGTCAGGTGGAAACCTTGTATGTCCAAAACCATTCGTTTTGTATTTATCATCTATAAAATGTACTAAACTAGTGAAAACAGCAGATCGGCTGTTTTCACAAGTTTTGTGCGACGGTCTTGTATGATGAAGCAGGGCAAAAGACGTACACATTTGAAACTTGGAGATACGAGGTTTCTGCCCGACAGTGACGATATTTTAGTGATTATGTTGCGAGGAAAACGTTGAGATAATAGCCATTTTGGTTAGAACTGACTGAAAATAACGTTGTACTTCAAGTTTAAAATGATACTAAATAATATTTTTTCAAGTGTCCAAATAAATTCCAAATAATATTATCAAATGATCCCGCGGCACCCCTGGACTGCCGTCACGGCACCCCAGGGTGCCCCGGCACCCACTTTGAAAACCCCTGGTGTAAGGGATGCAGCGGTTTCACCTGATTCGGCGTGGCTCTGTTCATTCCAGTGAGGGATACAGCTGTCTTTGTTTAACAAGCACCTGGCCGGGGAGAGGGGAAGGAAGTGTTGTCTTCCATTCTCGCTACACATGCACCGTGGATCTGTGCTTATTTTCCTAGAATGCGCGTTCCAATGGAACTCTTGAATGGCAGCCTTTTCTATTCCATCTTAGTCAGGGACGTGCTGGGCCCCTGATTCAGCCCGGGAAAAATATTTGGAGAGGCCCTCATTGCACGCGCTGCTACTCAAAGATTTGCCGTTTCAGATCATGACAAGTGACAAGCCAGTGGGCCAATTACATGAGTTATATTTCGTCGTTGTCAGGTGGAAACCTTGTATGTTTGTATTTATCATTTTAAAAAGGATTTAAACGAGTGAAAACAGCCGATCTACAAGCACACAACGCCTCGCACCGCGAGGCGTTGTGTGCTTGTAGATCTGCTGTTTTCACTACTTTTGTGCAACGGCCTTGTATGGTGAAGCAAGGCTTTGCTTTGCGAAAGAGATACAATGTTTCTGCCCGACAATGACGATTTACTTTGTTGGCCGCCCAGCCCCCAAAATGGAACGAAGGCCGACATTTTATTTAGATTTTTTTCCTAATGGCCGGCCTGGTCCAGGCCGGGAATGAACCGGCCGTTCGGGACTTGTCCCGCTTTTCCCAATGGCCAGCACGTCCCTGATCTTAGTCCAATACATTTGTTTCGTTCCCGTCGTCTCCTTCAGGACTTTGAGGTGCCGAGCTGCCAACGAACGAAGCGCGGCTGTAATGTAGTACAGCACAGTACACGAAAACCACAGAGGATGAAATATTTATCTCCGCTGTACTGCGCGAAGGCCAGACACCTAAAACGTGCATACAGCTCAATGACTGTTATAATATTAATTTTCCTTCTGCTTGTTTGTAGTCTGCAGATGGCTACCAGTAGCGCAGACAATGGTGGCAACCTGTATGATTTATGAGGCCAGCGTTTGATGTCTTTGTGGCAGAGATGAATGGGCCGGGGTGTTTAGTGAGCCAGTGAGCTGCAACTGTGTGTGCACTGGGGTGTCGCACCATATTCTGGGCGCTGGGTGCTTTAACTATCGAAAAATAGCAGATCTACAAGCTCGCAGCGTGGCACCAAGTGCCGCGCTGCGAGCTTGTAGATCTGATATTTTTGCAAAAATCGTGTAAAATGTCTGCAAGTCTTCTTCCTTCTAATCCTTCTAAGGTTTTTTGAAAAACCTATGTGTCTACTGCCTATGTCAGTTTTGCTCAAACCTTTTCATGTGAAGGACCCCCAAAATGATACATATTTGGCCACGGACCCCCCATCTCAAAATATTTAGTTCCAGGGACCCCCCCAGAACCAACATTTGAGTTACAAATGTTCGCTTAAAAACTATATTCAAAGATTTGCACACATTTTCACGACTTTTCAAAAATGGCAGGTTTACAGCCGCGCTGTGAGCTTGTATATCTGCTATTTTTCAATAGCTAAAGTATACAATAATTAAGGCCCCTCCACGTTGGGCCCTAGTAACTGAGTCTCTCCCCCCCCCCCCCCCCCCCCCCAAGTTGTGACGCCTGTGTGTGTGTGTGTGTTTATGTGAGAGTGATTGGCTGCAGCTGTGTGTGTGTGTGCATGTTCTCGCTCATGGTCGATCATGACCCTGTCAATGCAGCCATCATGGAAACTCCCAAGTGATTGATTACTTGGTGGCAGTTGTTTGTTGTTCTCCATCACTCTTATTTCTATGATGGCCAATATAATATGGGGCCCGGCACCTCCAGTCCTGTAATTGGGCTAAAGTTATCTTTGAGAAAGAATTGCTGCTTTCAAATGTGTCATTTTTGTCACTGCATTTCATGTAGACCGCTTATGTGAAATACAGGCATTATTGCCTCAGTGCTATGCCTTCAGTATGCCATCTTCATCTTCTGCCTGTGTAATATCAGAGGATTGTGTGTGTGTGTGTGTGTGTGTGTGTGTGTGTGTGTGTGTGTGTGTGTGTGTGTGTGTGTGTGTGTGTGTGTGTGTGTGTGTGTGTGTGTGTGTGTGTGTGTGTGTGTGTGTGTGTGTGTGTGTGTGTGTGTGTGTGGCGTGCGCTTTTTATCCATGAACACTGCACTATCGTCCCTCCATCCTTTGGAACAGTCCTGTCCCTCCAGTTTATTGGCTGTATTGGGACTAGCCAATTACAGATCCAATTAGCACACGGTTGGTTCGGTTAGTAATTCATATACCGGTTATTGGGGTTTTGGTTGTGTTACGGTACAGTTTGGGGCGGTTGGGTCAGGGACAGGGTGTGGTGATGCTTGTAGATTGGCTTTTTTGGATTCAGTTTTGGGGAGGGGTTTCTCGGGCAGGGACACAGTGCAGAAGTAATAATTCCGTGTAAAGTAATAACAGGAAATGTTATTGCAAAAAAACAGAAAGTCCACAATTCGCAAGCGCGTGCTGAACCATGGATGGCGAACCATACGGTTCAATATTAAACTGAGAACTGTTGCGCCTCTATTAAAGGCTCCAATTATAAACTTGACAGCATATCCCAAAACCCCCAAATTTCCAGAGTTTTAATCTCCACTCACATTGAACTCAGTCCTAGCTGTCGGAGAGAGGTTGACAATGAATGTGTGCGAGAGATAGCGGAGCGAAGACAGTAAAGATGATGTACGACGGGTAATCACATGCCACGCTAGTCTTAATGTCCGAGCACATCCAACTGAGTCCAAGCTGTCGTAACTCAGAGAAAGATGGACTGACATGTATTAGGGCATGCCTCCTGGTGGAGATTTATTATCATCGCCAGGCCGGAATGGCCAGGCGTAGGGATTATATTTTCACTCCTGTCTGTCTGTGACAGGAGTGTCCGATAAAGGTGCTGTGAAACTTTGCATGCACACTCTTACCTCTTTGACTGCCAGATGTAAAACATTGTCTGCTCTGCCCTTGCCAGCAAATCCGAGTGTTTTCACGTACCTTTGAAAAGTTGTTAAAATATGCAGGCGAGTCTTTCTATTGTCGGAGAAAGACGGCTGCATTTCCAGATATTTACAACTTCCAACGCGTCATGAAATGCATTATACCAGGGGTCTGCAACCTTTTCGACATGATGTGCCATGTTTTCATTTTCTTGATATTCACTCAGTGTGCCATATCAGCATTACATGTAAGTTTAAATAGGACACATACAAATGTAACATTTCTAGCTGATTTTGAACAACATTATTATTAGAGATGTTACCGATCAATCGGCAATGGATCGGATCGGGCCGATCAAAGCGTGATCGGCGATAATCGGTGGTTTAGATCAAAGGTAAATTCACCAATCCGATCCGATCGGTGCATCCGATCAACCAGCCGTTCAGTATGCCCACTTGAGGCCATTTTGGGGTATTGATTTCCACAGTGCTGAAGGAATAATTAGTTACTGCTATGATAATAAATACATGCTGGTAAATAACTATAAGGCAAATATATAAATGAATTCATGAGTGAATTAATTAATTAAAGTTAAAACATTAACATTTAGAAAATATAAATAATATATAAATAATAACTTGATCGGATCGGTGATTGATCGGTATCGGGTGATCAAACTTTTGTGATCGGTGCTCGGTGATCGGTTCCAAAAAACCTGATCGGAACATCCCTAATTATTATGTTTCTTCTCCTTTAGAAATATGTTCTTCTACATCAGGATGTAATAATGATTAGACTGAGAGCAATAACCCACCTATCTCTGACTCCCTCCCCATTCAGAGTTATCTGAATCAATATAGAATTATGTGCAGGTCAGGATGTCATTTGTATGTAGAATTTGTATATACTGTAGATACTTTTCTTTCTTTTCTCTTTAAAGAAAAAAACCTCTCTCTCACACTTATGCCACCCTCCCCTGTGCCTAAGGTTGCTTACCCCTACATTATACATACAGCCTGTTTGACACAACACTACTTCCTGGACATTTATTACATTTGACGCATGATTTGTGTGTGATGCGTCATTTTAACACGCAACATGAGAAAAGCCCCAGCCTTGCGTGTCCCTTCTCTTTATCTGGCCTGCCACGCTTCCTCATTGCTCAGTCACCCAGACTAATGCTGAGAGATGGAGAAACTGGGAAATGGCAGTGGATAGGCCTATGTGGTATATTTTGTGGCATTATACTGTATTTTCCTCCTTTACACCAGAGGGGAAACAAAATATGTTGATGTCCCTAACATCCATCATCTCTTATTACGTTTGAATATATAGTATTTTATAAAATCCTAGCTACCATGTGATTATTTTGGATTTACAAATTAGCTTCAGGAACGTCGACTCTTGCGGCTATTCAGACATATTTGTTGGACACTTTTAATTTACTATGATGGGTCTGCCACAGCATGGAACAGAATGTATACGAGACCCTTCATTTAGTACACTTTGGAAGAAAAATAAATCTGCCTTAATGTTCAGCTCGTTGAGCATGTGCATTGAGCAAGGGAGAACAAACAGCTGGTGTCCTAAAGTCAGTCTCCTTTGCAAGGTCATAGGACATAGCCCTATAGCAGTGTTTCTCAAATGGGGGTAACGTGTACCCCTAGGGGTACGCAGAGGTACTACAGCTGGTACTTGAGAGAAGATGGAAAATGGAAACAATATTTATGTATTTATTAATTTATAAGTTAGATGATAAAACATTGAAAAATGGATGGGAATGTGCTGTTCTGTAAAGCTTTAAACCAGATTAAGTATACATTTCTACTGTTACTGAATAGAAAACAGGGTACTTACTTTTATTTTCAACATATCGACAGGGGGCACTTGGATTCATATAATCAACAAAAGGGGATACTGAAGTCCAAACGGTTAGAGAACCACTGGCCTATAGACTTGACACATTTATCATATTATTGCCAAATCCCCAATTGCTGCAATTTATGGGTGCTATTGTTGAGTGTGTTACACAGGAATCTCATGCATGTGTGTGGGAAAGCGGATGCATCGCTCTGAGGCATACATTTTAAATACTGCACATTATTATTGTCTCCCGGGCTGAGGGTGTGCTGCACATTTTGCTAATTGATATTAATTGATTTAATTATCTGTGTGTTTACACTCCAGGCACCCCCTCCCCCCTCCCCCCGTTGCTGAAATGTATTTCGGATTGAATTGTTGTCACCGGTGTCACTCATAACCCTGCAGTCCTTGCAACATGCCCTTGATGGCTTGCCGGGGGGGAGGTGACAACTGCATAAGGGATGGGACGATATGAAAATGTCATATCACGATTATTGTAACCAAAGAAATCGCGATTTGCGATATTATCGCGATTATATCGCGATATTATCGCGATATTATCGCGATAATCAAAATATCCCCAACATCCATTATCCTGGGTCGGAACATTTGCCAAAAAATAGCAGATCTACATGCTCACAGCGCGTCGCAATGCGACGTGTTGTGAGCTTGTAGATCGGCTATTTTTTGGCAAAGAGATTTGGTAAAGAGTGAAAAAAAAAAAGACCGGATCAAGTACGTATATTATAAGTACCTTTTACCAATAGAGGGTTTATGGCACCGAATATGCAGCCTGGCAAATACAAGGTAAATTGATCCCTGTGCATGACGGAGGACGATATCACGATAAATCACACTTCCACGATACGATTATCGTGAGTGTTTTTTTTATCACGATAAACGATAATATCGCTTATCGTCCCATCCTTACTACTGCATCGGTGCTTTTTTTCCCTTATCCTTTTTTTCTCCCCCTCCCTGCTATAAAGGGGGCTGCCCAGTCCCTAGCCTACTCGCTTTCTCTTATTTCTCCTAGGTTGCAGTCCCTCCCCCACACCCCTACTACAGTACTACTACCCCCTCTCGCTGCAACCCCTCCTCCCAGTCTTTTGGCATACGGTAGTGGGATTGCAGGCAGCGGCATCATCATTCCCAAACCTAATCTGCCCAAGTCTTTTGTTAATCATTCTGCAGCTTTATTGTAATCTTATAGCTTGCTAAACGGGCAATTTGAAACTCGTCGTCGAAACTTTGATCGCATACACATGAGCTGTTGCATTTTATGTTCTTGGACGCATTGCACGTTCTTCACAGAATTCTATAGTGTATGTGAAACATAAGGGTGGACCAATGTTTTGTCCTGTGTTTTTAGATTTCAAATTCTTCCTTAAAACAATTTTCCCTTATTGAACAAAAGTTGTAAATTGAACAAAAATAATAAAATAAATGCAGTTACTCTCTGGGATCTCACCTGAATTTGCTGACATCATAATATTTTTTTTTCTTTTGCAGAATTTGTGTATTTAAATGTCTTAACTAAAAGCATTTCTTAGAAGTGATCTTATTAATTAGATGAATAGTCACTTAAGGTTCCATCCTGTTCATTGTTAAAACTGTGCAAAGGAACATTAAAATAATACTATGTCCAACCTTTAAATTCTTCAGGGACGTTATGCCATGCATGCATTAGGGACGGGACGATACGCGATATTATCGTTTATCGCGATAATCGTATCGTGGAGATTTCATTTATCGTGATATCGTCCTCCGTCATGCACTGGGATCAATTCACCTTTTATTTGCCGAGCTGCATATCCAGTACCACTTAAACCCTGTATAATTGGTAAAAAGTACTTATAATATACGTACTTGATACATCATTTTTTCACTCTCTATCAAATGTCTTTGCCAAAAAATAGCCGATCTACAAGCTCACAATGCGTCGCGTTGCAACGCTTTTTCGAGGACAGATATTGATAATAAATCTGCTTGGAGGTCTGACTACAAAATGATGTCACGGTTTAAAAGCCCCATCGTAAATCGGGATTTATTTTGTCACAATAATCGTGATGACATTTTCATATCGTCCCATCTCTAGAATGCATGCACGCACGCTGTTTCAGCAACATCCCTCATCGTGCTCCCAAGAGCACACACATTCCCATATAGGGCACTATATTCTGCATATAGGCAGAACTTCTTCTTTTATACCTCCTCCTTTAGGGCTGTCACAATTATTACATAATCGTCTAATCGCGATTATTTGACATAATCACGATTATTTTTCATAATTGTCATAATCGTTTCCATGTTGAAGAATTTCCATATATATTTATTGTGGAAATAGCAGATCGGCTATTTCCACTATCAATGTTCCTTTTTAAGTATAACGTTGTCAAATATGTCAGTAATTTCTTTGTATATTTAGGTTATGTGTCATAACAAATGCATGTGCAAATTCAAAGCCTAAAAGCCAAACAGAAATGTAATTGTCGACGACAAAAAACACAATTAAATCGTTAAATCGCAATTATTTGAGCGACAATTAAAAGTCATGTAAAATGTCCTAATTGTGAGAGCCCTACCCTCCTTTTGCATCGTTCAAAGGCACCTCGACATTAGTTGTTGAAGTGACTGTTTGTTGTAGAGGTGACCGTTAGAGGTGGAAAAAGTACTCACATTTTGTACTTTTGTAAAAGTATCAATACTGCACTGTAGATGTACACGTAAAAGTCCAGAATTCTAAATGTACTTGAGTAAAAGTATGGAAGTGTTGGTATAAAAATGTACTTAAAGTACCAAAAGTAAAAGTACTAAATGTTTGAAAATAGCAGATCTACAAGCTCACAACGCGTAGTGATGCGACGCGTTGTGAGCTTGTAAATCGGCTATTTTCAAATAGCCACAGTATAAAATAGGGCGAAAGTGGTTTATGTATGTTTTTAAAAATTATAATTTATATCAGCAAAGTAACTAGTAACAATAGTTTTCAAATAAATAAAATGAATATTTGGAATCCAAGATGTAGTGGAGTAGAAGTAAAAGTATTGGACATTGGAAATACTCAAGTAAAGTACAAATACCTCAAAACTGTACTTAAGTACAGTACTTAAGTAAAAGTACTTAGTTACTTTACACCACTGGTTCAAAGGCACCTCGACATTAGTTGTTGAAGTGTTGGCTGTAGAGGTGACCGCTCTGATTCACTCTTCCCCGGTTGCAGATTTTCCCCGCCAGTCTTGGGATTCAGACCGGCGTCCTTCCGGTCACATGGCCGCTCCTCTTACCTCCGGGCTACTGCTGCCCCGGTTCATCGCTGAATCATCAGCTTTCATGGTCGAATCACTGCCTGCTCATTCATGGGAAAAAATACAGTAGGGTACAGTGCTGCACTTACGTAAATACAGCATTATTATTCATTTATCCCAGTGCTCTAGTGGATACGGAAAGTTCTCCCGTTTCCCTCGATAGTCTGTTATGCTGCACATTACTGTATATATAATGTGGATGTGCGCGCGCCGCACACACGCATATAATATAATCGCGCGCGAACCACTTTAGTGCATTGAACAGGGGGAGGTTTTCTCTGCTCGGTGAATGAACGGCCATGGATGAATGGCTGAGTGTGCTGTGCCATAGTGAGGTCCACGACCCCACGAGGAAGCACATCAAATGTACGAGAACGGAAGGGGAGGAAATAAAAAGAGAGGGAGACCAAGGGGAAACCGCTGATGCTTCGGGAAGGCCCACCGCATTACACTTGCTTGGAGAGAATTATCCATGAAGAAACTCCCTGGGCACCCAGACCGAATACGGACAGACGCACGCACGCACGCACGCACGCACGCACCCAATCACGCACGCACGCACACACACACACACACACACACACACACACACACACACACACTAGGGATGGGACGGTACGCGATATTATCGTTTATCGTGATAAAAAACACTCACGATAATCGTATCGTGGAGATTTAATTTATCGTGATATCGTCCTCCGTCATGCACTGGGATCAATTCACCTTTTATTTGCCGAGCTGCATATCCACTTAAACCCTCTATAATAATAAAGGTACTTATAATATACGTACTTGATACAGTCTTTTTTCACTCTCTATCAGATGTCCTTGCCAAAAAACAGCAGATCTACAAGCTCACATTTGGCAATTTTTTTGCCAAATGTTCCTCCTCAGGATAATGGATTTTGATTATCTTGATAATATCGAAAAATCGCGATATCTTTCGTCACAATAATCGTGATTTGAAATCTTCTTATCGTCCCATCCCTATCACACACACACACACACACACACACACACACACACACACACACACACACACACACACACACACACACACACACACACACACACACACACATGCGGTCATGTTATACTTGTTGTTTCATTAACCACTTCTGTTTTTTCCCACTGCTTATGGTGCATCTCAACTCTCTATTTCACCTCCCTCCTCTCACACCAGTACACGACATGCAGTTATTTCCCTTTTCCTTTCTTGCGTCACGCACCATTAGGTGACTAAGCATTATGAATGCTTTCTGGCCCCGCTCCACATGCACAAGTTATAGAATCTCGGGAGCGTTCCAGCTCTCGAGTCTCGTTCTGTTTTGCCGGGGCGCCGCGCGCCCCGAATCAACTTAACATAGTGACACACAACGCAACTCCATCGTTCCAGTGGTATCTGTGTATTACAAAGCTTGTGTTGTTGAACGGCCGTGAGACCCGTGCCGTGCAGCGAGCTCCCGCACCACAAACTGGTGGAGGTGTTGTGAATAGGGCTGTCACAATTATAGTACATGATCGTCTAATCGCGATTATTTGACATAATCGCGATTATTTTTCATAATCGTCATAATCGTTTCCATGTTGAAAAATCTTCATATATATTTTTTAAAAGGAAAGAATTGTGGAAATAGCCGATCTACAAGCTCACAACGCGTCGCATCGCGACGTGTTGTGAGCTTGTAGATCAGCTATTTCCACTATCAATGTTCCTTTTTAAGTATAAAGTTGTCAAATACGTCAGTAATTTCTTTGTATATTTAGGTTATGTGTCATATCTACCATGTGCAACTTTAAGCCTAAAAGCCAAACAGAAATGTAATTGTCAACGACAAAAACACAATTAAATCGTTAATCGCAATTATTTGAGTTGCAATTAATCGTCAAGTAAAATGTCATAATCGTGACCGCCCCTAGTTGTGAACATGGAAAGGAAAGGGTGGGGCTGAATTTGACTTAAAAGCTCTTCTAAAACTGTCCCTCTCCCAGACGCGCGTCACCACCACGACCAGGCCTCTCTCGCTCTCTGGAGGCCGTGTGTTCCAGCTGGCGCCAGGCTCATCAGTACCGGGCAGCGCTTTGGCTTTCTGGTGGTAAAAGCTCAGAGTACACAGAATTCTGTTTCGGGGGGAGGAGTGGGGATAGCAGGAATTCTAACTGTCATTATAACTGAGCTATTTGCCACCTGCTTCACATAATATCCGGTTGGCTTGGGCAATAAACCCTTTTGTAAATCCCGCCCCATTCTGCCCTGTTACTATGATGGGACATTAACCCTGGGCAGATTGTTTTTATAGTGGAAGTGGATGGGATTTTTTTCCCCTTCATAGCCTCATTACAGCTATATAAAGTACCAAAGGAAAAACACCTAGGTGATATTAATAAAAAGGGAAGACAAAGGTACAGTAGTTACATTGCAAAACAGGGGGTTTACCCGAAAATATATGTTTTAATTTGTTTAATCCCAGTGGGACAGAATCCTCTTTGCAGATTATTTTATAGTGGTAGTGGATGGGATTTTTTTTCCCTTCATAGCCTCATTACAGCTATATAAAGTACCACAAAAAACACATCTACGTGATATTAATAAAAAGGGAAGAAAAAGGTACAGTAATTACATAGCAAAACAGTAGTTTTCCCCCGAAAAATAAATGTTTTAATTAGTTTAATCCTCTGGATCAGAGATAGAAAGAGAAGCGCATTGCATCTTGGGTACTAGGAAGAGGACAGAGAGAATGTTTCTCCTCACATAATAGGCTGGCTTTTCGTAATTCTGCCCATTTAAATTATATGTACCCAATCGTGACTCTTAGACCATTGATAAGGTACATGTGAACTAGTTTGTTGAAGCTTATTCGTTATGATGAGCGAGATCGCTTGACGCTTGCCGTCGCTATCACCGTACCGGCCGATCTCCGTGTCGCGCAGTGCGGACAGTTGTTGAAAGGCACATTCAATATTCTCCACTGCACAAACTCCACCCCCGATAGCAAAAAGTGAATGTTTTTTTCTGGTTGGCCAGTCAGGGAGTCTCAGGGACCAATCAGAAGGCTGACAAACGGTCTATTAACACGTTGTGTTGAGATGTAGAACTACACTGATTGCTGTAGGCACACAAAAATGCGGAAAATTGACCAGTGGTCTAAATCTGTATTGTGTCTCACAAAAAAATCCGCAAAATGTAGGTCTTTTTCATCCGATCTGATATTTTAGTTGAGCACGTGTTGTGCAGAGAGTCGAGATTAGGCGTATAAACTGCCGTATTGATGGTCAGTCATCAGAAATGCCTAGTTTTTGCAGGTATTCTGATTTCTGAGGGCAGCATTGGAGTGCTCAGCCTCGGATAACATCTACAGTAAGGTTATCTGACAACTCCCTTCTCCCATAGCAGATTAAGAAAGCTTACGTTTTCCGGCCACAGTCACAGTTTTGAACTTTCAGCTGAGGATAAGAAGTTGAGAAATATATAGCGATCGCCGTCGGTGTATTGATGTTGCTAAGATACGTGTGTGCCTCCGGACCCGTTGACAGACAGCTTAATGGATTTTGTCCAGTTAGCTAAGTGTCCCTGGGTACAGTTTGCATTGCTTTGAATCGGGGATGGGACGATATGAAAATTTCATATCACGATTATTGTGACCAAAGAAATCGCGGTTTTACGATATTATCGCGATAATCAAAATATCCCCAACATCCAGTTTCATCCTGGGGCGGAACATTTTCCCAAAAATTGCGACGCGTTGTGAGCTTGTAGATCGGCTATTTTTTGGCAAAGACATTTGATAGAGAGTGGAAAAAATAAGTATATTATAAGTATAAGTATGAGTACCTTTTACCAGTTATAGAGGGTTTAAGTGGTACCGGATATGCAGCTCAGCAAATAAAAGGTGAATTGATCCCAGTGCATGACGGAGGACAATATCACGATAAATTAAATCTCCACGATACGAGTATCCTGAGTGTTTTTTATCACGATAAACGATAATATCGCGTATCGTCCCATCCCTACTTTGAATTCAATTGAGGTGTAGCGATTGAAGTGAACATAAGCATTGGTATTATTATTATTTTTTTATTATTAACCCTTTGCCGTCCGAAATAGAATGGTGGTTGGTAGATTAGCCGTGAAATTTCTATTATTGTATTGTGATCTGAGACATAATATTATGTTTATAAACATGAGCCCGCCGCCCCTCCTTCTTGGACAGCGCCGTTGTTTTTTCTTTTTTTTTCCCCTCAGGTCATTAGCTCACCGTGATTTTCTCGATCGCCGTTGGGATAAAGTGGTGGTTTTGGCTGAGCATCGATCTCCCCGTGCGCTTTGCGTGCGCGATCCGCGTGCATAACGATCCATGCATATAGTCCAGGAGTGACTGAACAGTCGATGTGTCCACTTTGGATAGCCTAGCACCTAGCACTCCAGCTCTGCTAGTGCTAGCGTCCAAACAACAAGTGGGTGGGAGGAAGGAAGGCTGAAGAAGGAGAGGCCATGAGAGTCACTTCTGTTTCATGTCAGAGCAGCCACGAGCCACCGATGGACGAGCGGTGACTAGGGAAGGTTAGACGATCGCCGATTTTCGGATCAAAATCATTTATTCCGGTTTTAATGACAAAGTCCGGGAAAGTACGGCGTGGCTGAGACTCCTTGCTGGGATGTGCGATATACTACGGTTTTAACATTAAGGGGCTCCCCGTGGCTTACAAAGTGTTAATATGCATCTGAAACACTGGATTAAGGTGTTGTTTTAACAGTTGCGTAGTGAGTAAGAAAATAAGAAAAGCTGTGTGTATACAGGGTTGCAACCTGTACCGTATGTACTTCTCAGTTTGGTTAGAGCTGTGTGAATACATGAAAACAAGTTCTTTTAACAGTGGCTTCAAATGTTTTATTATTTATTTCGCTTTTTGTGTGGGTGGATTTATGCTACTAAAAAAAACGGTTTCTCATGTTGTTTTCCATGAAACCCAGCCACGGGCTTCTGTTTGTTAAATTAACGGATTGTCACAAAATCATTCTTTGCAAATCTTCAAATGTGATTTATTTAAAGGGTTAGGTTTATGGCATAGCAGTAGGTGTGGTTTTCTGGTGCCACATTCATTTTTCCCATAGTGATATTTACAGAAATATTTGTATAAATTATTTAACAGTAAAACCACGCCTACTGCTATGCCCTATAGCAGGGGTAACATTTTCAGGCCAAGGACCCCTTAGTTGAGAGAGAGATTAAGCAGGGACACCCAAAACCTGTTCATAGATTCCATATAGTTTCATCTTTTGGCAGCACAATCATCAGTGTATTTTGGATTCATGTCAATTTGTGTTTTCAGATATTTAACCACTTGAACTGTCAATACTTGTAGATCTGCTATTTTTGGCTTAAGTTTGCAGAATATGGACACCAGGGTTCAAGTGGTTAATATAAAAAAGGAGAAAAAAGGTTCTATCACAAAGATTTGGAGGACCCCCTGTAGTAACTCTGAGGACCCCCTGTTGAAGCCCCTTGCCCTATAGCACTATATGTCTGGAGTGTAGTAGTACACTAAAGGCAACTCTGTACTTTGAAATCACAATCGTGGGACTTGGCGCAGAAGGCATGCTGCACAATAACAAAAGCCGACATGCTCAGACTTGACTAAATGCACCAATGAATCAATATTTCCATGCACATACATAATAGGGTTAACAGTAACACATACATTATGCTAACAAAAGCTGACATGCTCAGGCCTGACTAAATGCGTCAATGAATCAATATTCTCATGCACACATACATAATAAAGTTAACAGTAACACATAAATAATAGTTTACTCAATTTGAATTGCACTCAGAGTGCGAGAGAACACAGAGAGCGAGCTGCCGAACTCTTAATTAGTGTAACAGCTTGAGTGCATTATTATACGATTGTTATTTGTTATCAGCGTACAGCGCCATACAGCAGCATGCGTCTTCTTTCCCTCTCCCTGTTCTACACCAATCACACAACTATTGTCTGCAAATTGATTCCAGAAATTGTAGCACTTCGACTCTGAAGTGATTTCAGTCAGTGTCTGTGACATTAAATACTTATCTGTCTTTGGATACATATATACGCCAGAACGTTTTATTCCCAGTCAGAAGATGTGAGATAATTGAACGTGATTTTCATTCAGAATTGATTCATGCAGAAAGGGGATTAAACACGGCGAATGTAAAAACCACCTCATTACCCGGCCTTCGTCAACTTCCTGTCTTTAGTTTAGTCGTGCTTGTTTGTTGAGGTGGCGGTCAGCTTCATTCTGACTTGCTCAGGGGCGTCACAAGGGGGGGGAAGTGGGACTGAGTTACTAGGGCCCAAGGTGGAGGGGCCTTAATTATTTTATACTTTAACTATTGAAAAATAGCAGATATACAAGCTCACAGCGCGGCACCGAGTGCCGCGCTGCGAGCTTGTAGATGCGTGCAAATCTTTGAATATGTGTATTTTTCAAGCGAAACATTTGTAACTAAAATTTTACTTCTGGAGCGTTCCTGGAACTAAATATTTTGAGATGGGGGTCCGTGGCCAAATACATATCATTTTGGGCGTCCTTCACATGAAAAAGTTTGAGCACCACTTACATAGAAACAAAGGTTTTTTCGAGAAAACCTTAGGATTTGAAATATTCGAAGACTTGCACACATGTTCACGATTCTTTCAGAAATAGCAGATATACAAGCTCACAGCGCGGCACTGAGTTAAAGCACCCGGTGCCCAGAATGTGGTGTGACACCCTTGGACATGCTGACAGATTGGATCCAGGTGCAGGCCTGATTGGTGTGTTGTGCATTTGATCCAGGTTAAGACCCTGTCCGGCTGTGTGTTTACACGTGGGACCGTAGCAGGAAGAGAGCAGCCCCCCCCCCCTCAGGCTTAACCCATTTAGAACGGGTACATATTATAGTGTATTATTATTTCATGCTTTAACTACTGAAAAATAGCAGATATACAAGCTCACAGCGCGGCACCGAGTGCCGCGCTGCGAGCTTGTAGATCTGCTATTTTTGAAAAAAGTCGTGAAAATGTGTGCAAATCTTTGAATATTATGTATTTTTAAAGCGAACGCTTGTAACTCAAATTTTGCTTCTAGGTGGTCCCTGGAACTAAATATTTTGAGATGGGGGTCCGTGGCCAAATACATATCAGTTCGGGGGTCCTTCACATGAAAAGGTTTGAGAACCACTGACATAGTAGTCTCTCAAGAACAGACTGACTGAGCTCCAGTTAAATCACTCACTTTTCTTTGACGATGGCTATAGCCAGATTGCTGACATAGAAACATAGGTTTTTTCAAAAAAACCTTAGAATTATTCAAAAGACACTTATAGAATCAGGTCAAAATACAACTTTCACGATTTAAAAAAAAACATCTACAAGCTCGCAGCGAGGCACTCGGTGCCGCGCTGTGAGCTTGCCTTGTATATCTGCTATTTTTGGAGCGGTGAAAGCGCTCCCAATAGACAGGTATGTCCGTGGGTATGTGGGTGGCTGGGTGGCTGGCTGGCTGGCTGGCTGGCTGGCTGGCTGGCTGGCCGTGTCCGTAGCCTGGCAATACCTTGAGTGGCCACACACAACACACTAGTTAAAGGCAGGGTTGTCAACATTGGACGGTCAGAATCCAGGAGATTAATTTTTTGGGGGGGTGCGCGGAACTCCCCTACCGGGGTCTGGGGGTCCTCTCTATATTTCCCTGTGTTTGTGTTCTGTTGAATTTTGTGCATGTTTGATACTTTTATCAGACTTGCTTTACTAGCACTGGTACAATTTCAGCCTTAAAATGCCAAATGTAGGTGAATAATAATGACTTCTCATCTTTAAGTCATTACACGTATATGATCTTTCTTGCATGCATTGCCCCCAACCCTAAAGCGGGGGGTCTGGGGGTCCTCCCCCCAAAAAAATGTAACATAGTAGATGTAATTTCCTGTGTTCTGGTGAATTTTGTGCATGTTTTATACACATGTATTGATGACTGAACCAAAAGACATCGTTAATGATGACTTCTAATTTTTAAGTCATTACTTAACTCATTCTGTGCCAATCACGTGTATACACGTGATATATTAGCGCATCCCACAGTGCCAATCACGTGTATACACGTGATTCAAAAAAAAAAAAAAAAAAAAAAAAATTTTTTTTTGAAATTTTTTTTTTGAATTTTTTTTTTTGGACCCCATCAAAACTAGTGAACATGATTTCAATCGCGATTTTGCATGTTTAACCCCCATACAACCCCCATACAACTCAGGTAGCAGACCTCCAAGCTCACAACAGTGTAAAACATAATGGCTATTATCTCAAGAATGCCTGAACGGATTTCCAATCGGATTTTTTTGTTTGAAAGCTGTGAACAAACTGCACAAACCCACAACAATGCAATCCAGGATTGCATTGGATTTATTAGAGCTCATTCTTCTCTGTTTTTTTCCCATGCATGAGGTGTGCAAGGTTTAATCATGGCTAAGTTGACGAAAATAAGGCTTTTAAAATGCTTGGTAGCCAATAGCTAACTTCAAGCTAACTTCATCCTCTTCCTGTACATGCACAAAGGAAAGTGTTTAGGCAAGTCATGGCTGCAGGGCTTCTGCATATACCAGCATATCTCTATGGGATTGTCTGTGGCACACTTGGCCCCCTCTAGTGGTGAAAGGGTGGCATTAAATGAGTTAAGTGAATATGTCTCTGATCTTTCTTGCATTCATTGCCCCACCCCTAAAGAGGGGGGGTCTGGGGGTCCTCCCCCAGAAAAAAATTTACATAGTAGATGTAATTTCCTGTGTTCTGGTGAATTTTGGGAGTTTGATACCAAATCCAGGAGAAATCCAGGAGATTTGCCAATCCAGGAGACTCCCAGGAGAGGGGTTCAAAATCCAGGAGACTCCTGGGAAATCCAGGAGAGTTGACAAGCCTGGTTAAAGGAGGGGCGCTGTTTTGTGCAGGCCAGGCACACTCACCACTCACTCACAGGCACAGTTTACAGTTTACAGTTTAGGCATTTAGCAGACGCTTTTAATCCAAAGCGACTCACACACACACACACACACACACACAGGGTATAGCTGCTCAGATTCACCGCTCCACTTCGAACCGAGGTTTGATTTTCAATAGTTAAAGCATAAAATAATGATACACAATAATATGTACCCGTTCTGAATGGGTTAAGAGGATGTGTGCTAACTTATCCCACGTGTTGTTGCATCCACCTGGCATGCATGTCGCATCTCCAAGATCAGATTTGGTAAAGATTGGCATAGGGGTGGGCGATATGGTAATAAATATCGTTGAGATGATACAATGTCACCACGATACGCCTTTTCAGAGATATGGTGATACAATGAGGGAGCCTTATAAAAAAATCCTGTTGAATTGTTAATACAGAGATTCATTGCAGAATGCATTTAAACCTGCATTTTGGTCTAAAACAGTAGTTCTCAAACTTTAAAATGGCAAGGTCTCCCCTTAACTCTGGACAGTGAAACCAAATGGTTTCATTTGTATACTGTCAAGAGTTACATACTTGTAAGGTTCAATTTAGACCTCCCAAAAGGAACCCAGAGAGTCCCTGGACCCCACATTGAGGACCACTGGTCTAAATGGTCTGTTACTCCTTTTTCTTTTAGTTTGTGTTACCTTGTACTGTAGGTGGTTGTACTGTTACGTAACATGAAAAATAATCGTGATAAGATCGTGTATCGTGATACAGCTTGGGGAAAATATCGTGATATTGTATTTGTCCATATGGCCCACCCCTAGATTGGCATAGTTTGCTCATTCTGTATTCATTACTAACATGAAGGCGGCTTTGTAAGCGATGTGATAGGAACTTAGGAAGCATTCGCTGATAGATGATGCTCACGGGCGGTTGGACACACAGACACGCACACACACACTGTACGTTGCATACAGTAACACATTATTCACACGTTATTTCATACCCATGGGGAAGCTATGGTGTTGCAGTGTTTATGATGGGATCAGTTAAACAAGAGAGAGCACCCTTAATGCAGCTGCCCTGTCGAGTCCTTTATAATGAGAGGCTGCGACTCATAATCTATAGTGTGTACCAAAGCCTGAGGGCTAATCAGCCGTGTGTGTGTGTGTGTGTGTGTGTGTGTGTGTGTGTGTGTGTGTGTGTGTGTGTGTGTGTGTGTGTGTGTGTGCGTGTGCGTGTGCGTGTGTGTGTGTGTATTTCGGCGTTAAAGGATGTGTGTGACTGAGGATGTTTCCATCCATGTGTGCATTTGTTGCGTGTCGGGCCGCGTTTCATAGAGTGACTCTCAGACATAATTGCTACTGATGGGCTGGCAATTATTTGTTGTCAAGTCCTCATCTCAGCGTCTAACCAGCACTTGGCCTTTCACTGTACTGTCAACCGCTGTCTGTGACTAGATGTGCGGTAGTGTTGCATTAATGATTGCCTAACAACAGACCTGTAACATTAACATTTTTTTTATATAACTGCTACACCAGGGGTCTTCAACGTTTTCAGGCCAAGGACCCCTTAGCTGAGAGAGATGAAGCAGCCTGTTCATAGATTCCATATAGTTTCATTGTTTGGCACAATCATCAGTGTATTTTGGATAGATGTCAATTTGTGTTATCATATATGTAACCACTTGAACCGTCAATACTTAAAGGGCCAGTTCACCTCTGGGACAACCAGAGGATGCATCTCAAATAAAATATCTCAAAACACAGATTGAACACAAAAAATAACTCAGGATTGTGTTGATCTTGTCCCAAACAACAATAAAATAAGATCTGGTTGTCCCAGAGGTGAACTGGCCCTTTAATGAATTTGACCTCTCACTCTGTACTTAGTGTGCTCTTTTTTCCCCTCTACACCAAACCTCTATGCCGAAAATTGCCGATCTACAAGCTCACAACGCCTCGCAGTTTGAGGCTTTGTGAGCCTGTAGATCTGCTATTTTTGGCTTCTCAGAATATGGACGTTAGGGTTCAAGTGATTAATATAAAATAGGAGAAAAAAAAGGTTCTGTCACTCAAAGATTTGAGGACCCCCTGTAGTAACTCTGAGGACCCCTGAGGGGTCCCGGACCCCCTGTTGAAGACCCTTGTGCTACATCTTGTGCTATCAAGAGAAGGGTGAGTTGGTTAGTGAGTTTTTTGAATGTCCTCAACCAGCATGGACATACAGTACAAGGACATACACACAGAATGTTCAAGCTAATCATAATGTGAACTTAGGGCTGTCACAATTATTACATAATCGTCTAATCGTGATTTTTTTTTACATAATCGTGATTATTTTTCATAATCGTCATAATCGTTTCCATGTTGAAAAATTTTCATATATTTTTTTTATGTAAAAAAATAGTGCGACGCGTTGTGAGCTTGTAGATCGGCTATTTCCACTATCAATGTTATTTTTTAAGTAGTAAGTTGTCAAATATGTCAGTAATGTATTTGTATATTTAGGTTATGTGTCATATCTACCATATGCAACTTCAAAGCCTAAAAGCCAAACAGAAATGTAATTATCAACGACAAAAACACAATTAAATCGTTAATCTCCAATTATTTGAGTGACAATTAATCGTCATGTTATCATCACTGGCAAAACTATCTCCCATCCATTAATATATCCATTGCCCACATAAATTAAGACGTTATTAGCATGGGTGTTAACCTCATATGGGGACAGTGATTGCCTAAAATGTATGCTTGCTTCAAGTTGCTTGTGACCAAGATGGTCACCAATTGTGGAATATCAAAGATGGCAAAATCGAAGTGGAGGATTGGTGTAGGGGCAAATGATTCACCTCAACGTCGAGATGTCCTTGACTAATGCAAAATCGAGCAATGGTGAGCACAGGCCAGGGTATCTGCTCGGTATTAAACATGTGTGTTACTCTATGCATGCGAAGCAGGGCATTATCCACACAGAGCAATGCTTGAGCAGACCTTCAGGGGATGAAGAAAGAAAGAAAGGATTCCGCGGGAAACTACAAGAATGAACGTCTTTTACCTAATGGATTAGTGGCATGTAATATTATTAACTGCTACTTGGTCTTGGCATTGATCAGCTGAAATCTCCTCTTCATATTCTTCTGGGGGGCTGGGCTGGGAGCTGACGAGTCTGTTGCTGCCAGGGGCGTCACAACTTGGGGGGGGGGGGGGGGGGGGGGGGGAATGGGACTGAGTTACTAGGGAGGAGGGGTCCTTAATTATTTTATACTATAGCTATTGAAAAATAGCAGATATACAAGCTCCCAGCGAGCTTGTAGATCTGCAAAGTCGTGAAAATGTGTCTTTGAGAGGGGGGGGGGGGGGGGTCCTTCACGTAAAATAAGTTTGAGCACCACTGAATATAGAAACATAGGTTTTTCCAAAAATCTTGGAAGGATTTGAAAAAGACTTGCACACATGTTCAAGATTTTTTTTTAAATTGCAGATCTACAAGCTACAAGCTTGTACATCTGCTATTTTTCAATAGCCAACGCACAAAATAACGCGTAATAATGCGTTCCCAGTCTGAATGGGTTAATCCCCCTCCTCCCCCTATGAAGATGGGGGGCCCGCAGTGAATCCTTGTACCCAGGGCCCAGCATTAAAGGTGTGACACCCCTGGTTGCTGCACTGAGGCGCTGGCAGAGTGCACACAGCCAGCTGTCAGCAGAGGTGTCAGAAGGGGTTATTTATGTGTGAGCAAAAAAAAAAAAGAAAGGAGGAGGTGGGGAAAACCAGGCGTGGGGGTTGAAGAGAGAGGAAGGGATGGGTAGGCGGTTTGAGTCATCATCACATATGCCTGTTCGCTCACACAGCTCACACGTGTGCCGTGCACACAGGCAAGCAATAGAGATGTGCCGATTGATCGGTGAGTGATCGGCCGATAATGCGAGTCTCAGGAGTAATAATGTTGGAGAACCCAGACGTATCCGTGATGTCAGTCATCTCCAAATTTGGGTGCTGTTTCTGCATGCGGCTGTTACCATGGCGGGGACGCATGCGCAGTACAGGCTGTCAGTAATGTCAGTTATCTTCAAATTTGGGCACTGTTTAGTATCAGTGATGCCAGCATGCGTGTATATCAGACAGACATCGGACAGACAGACTTTATTTTTTTTATAAGTAGGATAACGTTAAAAAAGTGAAATAATGGTACAAGCAATAATACAAGCAGTTTCTTTTTATTCAAAAAAAAACCTAAGATGTTTGAAATAAATAAATGAATTGTAGCTGTTATATTGCTATTCATGTATTCAGGCTTCTTAGAAGTTTGATTATAGCTATAAAATGAAAAGAATAAAAACCCAAGATGTTAAATAATTTGATTGTGAATCCTGCTTGATTAGAAATGGCAAATATCACTCTGACGCTCCCGTAGGCTCATTAACCCATTTAGGGTACACATTATTGTGTATCATTAGTGTATGCTTTAACTATTCGGTGCCGCGCTGTGAGCTTGTATATCTGCTATTTTTGAAAAATTGTGGAAATTAGAATTTTGACCCAATTCTCTAAGTGTCTTTTGAATCCTTCTAAGGTTTTTTGAAAAACCTATGTTTCTCTGTCAGCAATCTGGCCAGCCATCGTTAAAGAAAAGGTCCTTTTCGCTTAACTGGAGCTCAGTTAGTCTGTTCTTGATAGACTACTATGTCAGTGGTTCTCAAACCTCTTCATGTCAAGGACCCCCAAACTGATATTTATTTGGCCACGGACCCGCATCTCAAAATATCTAGTTCCAAGGACCACCCAGAAGCCAAAAATACATATATTTCTGCTTTAAAAATACATTATATTCAAAGATTTGCGCACATTTTCACGACTTTTTCAAAAATAGCAGATCTACAAGCTCGCAGCGCGGCACTCGGTGCCGCGCTGTGAGCTTGTATATCTGCTATTTTTCAATAGTTAAAGCATTCAATAATTCTAGGCCTAAATGGATTTTAATTATCACCACGCTGCGCTGAGAAAAACCAGGCGTCTCTGAGAGCTCTGTGTTTCAGAGGAAGGACAGAGGGTCCATCCCCCACCCCAACCACAGCATTTTGAAACTGATTTATCCAGGGAACATTTTGCTGAGCATGCATGCTCTTTTTCCTCCCCCCCCCCCTGCAGTGCCCTGCTTCACATTCACACAGATAAACACACATTCACGACCAGGAGCTGCCCAGTTAAGCACGGCTCCACTGGAGCGACTTGGTCTGAAACGTGTGTGAAATGCGATTAGTTAAGCACATACAGTAGATAAATACCAGTAAGACTCCCTAATGGGGAGATAAGCGACCGTCACGTCGCATACACAAACTTTAGAAGGCAGTCGTAGCCAATCAGGAGGGAATATGGGAAATGGGACAGATCCATGTTGATGACGTGACTCTAAACATACTGTGTACCGCTTTGCGTGATTTTAGGGCAAAATCTGTAGGAGCAGTGTCCAAAAATTTGTTTTGCAAAAATCGCCCTGATGGTGGCGCTAAATGGGACAGATCCATGTTGATGACATGACTCTAGACATACTGTGTACCGCTTTGCGTATGGGCTGGACATCATAAATGTCTCATTGGCTCAGCCCCAGATGCACTATTGAGATAGCCCCACGTTGCACTTATATTGTCTTAAAAAAAAAGAAAAAATTTGAGAAAATAAAAAAGAATTGAGAAAATACTGTTTTGTCTTAGATTTCTTTTTTGTGAAATCTTCTCATTAAATTACTGCTTCAGCGTTTCGTGAGCTCGATGAATTATAGTCAAAAGGCAGCTGCAGCAGACGGAGCCATGCGCACCTGCAGTTCACTGAGTGCGTTCACAACAGTCTGCAGCAGCATCAAATATAGAGCAGTGTTTCTTTGTGGTAAGATGTTTTTAGGACGACCGGTGCGTGGCCAAACCTCCGGACAAAATGCAAGGTTTGAAGAAAAGAATGTCACTATAAGATGACAAGATACTGTATGTATGCAGACAAGCAGTGAAGTAGAGAAGACATGGTGGTCTCAAAAGGTAGGGCAAAAGGTCTATAGTGACAGTGTGTACAATACATACTGTACATACTAGCCCCCCCCCCCCCCCACACACACACACTGACAGGCCTATACCTAACTAGAAAAAGGCGCTCTCTGTGGAGTGCATGTCTTCTTCGTCAGGCTGGGTAAGTCGTGGGTTGCAGCCGCCAGGGCCTGAGGAGGCCCTGGGGGCAAATGGCGTTTCTAGGACGTAGAGTTCGACCCATGCATTTACTGTATGTGGCACCCTCACTGAGAAAAGACACAGCCCCTGAGGTCAGAAGTTAAAGCGCTTTTGGGGGTGCGCTCAGTAGAGGACCCTCATGTCGTTATAGGCAAAAATAAAACATTTCAGCAATTGTTTGAAAATTGTTAGAAAATAGCAGATATAAAAGCTCACTATTTGTCGCACTGTGGCGCATTCTGAGCTTGTAGATCTTCTATCTTTAGAACCAGTAAGACTCCCTAATCGGGAGATATGCGACCACCAGGTGGCATACACAAACTTTAGAAGGCAATGGTAGCCAATCAGGAGGGAATATGGGAAATGGGACAGATCCATGTTGATGACATGAGTTTAGAAATACTGTGTAGCTCTTTGCGTGATTTTAGGGCAAAATCTGTAGGAGCAGTGTCTGAAAATGTGTTTTGCAAGAATCGGCCTCATGGTGAGAAATGAGGGGTGGTTGTGGTTTGGCAGCCAAGGAGTGTGTGTGCAAAGTTTGGCATGGATCGGGGCAACGGTGGTGGAGATATGAGTAGGGGAAAAGTGTGACGTGACAGCCGATGGAGGTTTTGATAGTAACTGCATTCTGAGCTTGTAGATCTTCTATCTTAGACATACTGTAGGATGGAAATGTTTTGGATTGAAGTGGTTCGGTTCAGTTCAGTTCGAGTGGATAATGTTATCTTAGAAACACAGCCAGGAACCTTAGTGGCATTAGCATTTGGGGCATTAGCACCTATTACTGCTCACCTCCCAGTCCCCATATCTTCATTCTGACAGTAAAGGCGTTTTAGCACCCGACACGCACAATTAGCCATCAGCTGTCATGCCAGCCACCAACCACCACCGACGACGCGTGTAATGATTTGTTGGAGATCATCTGTCACCATCAAAGCATTGCTCGCTCTATCAGTTTCAGCCCCTGAAACCTGTCAGTTGTACACCTGCGCGCCAGGCGAAATTTTTAAGGTGAAAAGCTCGTTCGTTGTGGAGTATCATATTCTCTAGCTAGATAATATTCAGTGTTGTACATCTTTATGACGAGGTTGAAGCTGTTAACCACTTGAGCCCTATATCCCTATAGCATCCCCCTTGTTCTATACATTCAGAAAAAAATATCTGATCTACAACACATCGCAAGCTTGTCGATATGAGCTATTTTCAGCTAAGATACTGTATTTAGTGCCCTTGAGAATCCAGTCAGTTTAGTCTTCCTTTTACTCGCCATGTCTTTCATTGCTTGTATCATTTTTTCTCAACCTTTTTTTCTGCATGGGTACACTTTTCATGTCCCAAGAATCCATGGGCACACCAACATAATAAGGGGGTGTAAATATCGTCACTGTCGGGAAGAAACCTTGTATCTCCAAGTTTCAAATTTGTACGTTTCTTCGCAAAGTAAAGCCCTGCTTCATCATACAAGGCTGTCGCACAACAGTAGTGAAAACAGCAGATCTACAAGCACACAACGCCTCGCGGTGCGAGGCGTTGTGTGCTTGTAGATCGGCTGTTTTCACTAGTTTAAATCATTTTGAATCATGATAAATACAATACTGGCTTTCAAGCAGTTTCAAGGGGCACACTTGACCCTTCTCAGGGGCACACCAAAGGTCCCCAGGCACAGTGGTTGAGAAACACTGGCTTATATGGACATCTTAGCTGGACGGTGTCCAGAATAGGGGTGCAGGAAAAAATAGATTTGAATTCGAATTGGGTTTCTATCTAACATGGTAAGATTCAGAATCGATTCTCATTTTCCAAAAATCAATTGGATTTCTTTTTTTTAGATATTATGTTTTGTTTGTACAAGTTAAAAGAATGCTTGCAAGATTGAATAAATCAGACATGTTGTCTTTGATTTACCTTTGTGTGTTTACATTATTGCAATAAGTTGATAAAACCTTTACAATTATAAAAGCCACGTAAATCTACTCTGCTTTCATGCCAGCAGACTGGAGTAGATCTTGATATCCTATGAATCGAATGGAGAATCGTTTTGAATCGAGAATCGTTTTTAAATCGGAAAATAATCGTTTCTGAATTTGAATCGTTTGGATTTGAAAGAATCGAAGAAAAAAAAAACAGAATCGATTCTGAATCGAATCGTGGGATACCCAAAGATTCGCAGCCCTAGTCCAGAATGTGTAGAGAAAATGTGCAAGAAAATTCTGTTGTTTGCATGCATGTGTGCACTGTGACCCTTTTGTCCTATAAAGACCTTGGCATGAGGTACAAAGTGATCTAGTCTTTGTAATCTATTCACTATACTGAACATGTGATACCCTGATATGCATACTTTTGACCTTTGTCCCTTAATCTCACCCATGGTCCTTTTAGAACGGGAGATGCATCATAGTCTAGTCTCTGTGGTGTTATTAAAAATGAATGGTCATGGATACGCATGACAATAATGGATCATGGTTTAGTGTCGTCTGAGTCTCCCTTCTCAGTGAGAAGGGAAAGAGTTATGTGTAGGCGTATATAATGTTGATTCTGTCAGCTGATTTTCCAGTCTGGTCACTTTTCTCACAGCGTGCGTTGCACAACCTTCCAGAGAATCACAGCATTGCATTTCTGGGGAGCAAAAAATGAATAAAAAAATACAATAACATCAAGAGACATGTCTGTGGAAGATATCAGAGATGGAAAAAGTACTCACATTTTGTGCTTAACTCATCTGGTGCCGATCCCGAACTAGTTCGGCTTTATTTCAATCCAATACAATCTTTTTTTTATTAATTCACTTACCCCGAGCTGCTTGTAGAGTCATGGGTGGTCCTGGCTCGCTAGCCAGCTAGCCGTTCTACTCTGTCCGACGATATATTCCATTAAAAATGGTTTAAAATACATTTTTGAGCTC
The DNA here is from genome assembly GCF_963921795.1 of Nannobrachium achirus. Lineage (NCBI taxonomy): Eukaryota > Metazoa > Chordata > Actinopteri > Myctophiformes > Myctophidae > Nannobrachium > Nannobrachium achirus. The sequence goes on from NC_137829.1 coordinate 36,359,086, forward strand.
CCCAATGTTCACCCGATGTTCGGCGACGCTTCCGATGAGTACACGAGTGTGCCGATCCCGAAGTAGTTCGGCTTTATTTAATTAAATGAATAAAATGATAAGAGGCCTTCTGAAGCCTGGCCTGATTTTTCTAGCTACTAGCTGAAAGCTAGCAACCTCCCGGCCGGCCGTAATTTGCGAACGCAATCGCCAATCTCCGCCTAATCCAAAGAAAGACCGCATCTTTAAAGGCTTATATCTCTTTTTTGTGTTTTAGGGAAGCGGCGCGAGGTTTATTTACGGCAAAATCGCCCAAAAATGATCTTTTAGATGACAAAATGGGAATAGCCATTCTGTTAGCATCTTCATCCGGGACATTTCCATGCCGTGCATGAACGTGAGCACGTCAGGTCCTGGAAGGTGAAGTCCTGGAAGCTAAAGCGCTCGCCTATGAGAGATGCGCTGGCATTCTTTGGCCCCTAGAGGGCGCTGGCACTCAAAGAGTTAAGTAAAAGTATCAATACTGCACTGTAGATGTACTCTGTTACAAGTAAATGTCAAAATAAAAATAAAAAAGTACAAAAGTATTGGCATCAAAATGTACTTAAAGTACCAAAAGTAAAAGTACAAAATGTCTGAAAATAGCAGATCTACAAGCTCCCAACGTGTCGTGATTTGACACGTTTTGAGCTTGTAGATCAGCTATTTTCAAATAGCTATGGTATAGAATAGGGCTAAAGTGCATTAATCTGTGTTTTATAATATAATCATTTATATCTGCAAAGTAACTAGTACTAAAGTATACAAATAAATGTAGTAAACTCTCTTCTATTGGCTTTTCTTTCGTTGTTGGGTCGTATTCAGGTTGTTCTAGTCGTAAAATCGGGGCGTTTCAAGAATAATTAAGGGCGTGTTATTTAAATTTCAGCCTGCGCATTTATCAACGCTGGGATCAAATGTACGCCAGGTGTGTCTGTTTAGGACGTGTTCGTAAATGCCACGCAAACGTTGCCCTACGCACAATTTGGTGAAAAAAATAAATTTTTAGGCCTGGCACATAGCTGTCTCTTTCACTCTAAAGGTTTTGTGGGTGTTTTCGCTGTAAGAGCATCAGGAGAGGCTGTGGAACGTCTCCATGCAGAACTGCTGACACACCACAGATTGAGCTCATTAGGCCTGTAATGGCTTGATTGTGTCTGCCTGCCTGACCATGATACGGGTGTCAGCGTATTGGTGAACTGCTTGACCGTGCTACGAGTGTCAGCGTATTACAACACCCTATGACCCTAGGTACAAATTATTGCAAGAGACAAAGCAGGAGCTATTAAGCCCACTATTCCAGGTAACACATACTTAAACAATACTGCGAGAGCTGAATGGTGATCTGGCCTTGCAGCGTAGCCAAATTGGTTTAGAGGGTAATTTTAAATATTGAAAGAAAGTGTATTTGTTTTCGTGTGGGGACGATTTCTGTTTAAATTTTGTTCTGGAAGAAGCAAGGGTAGCCGCCCGCTCTCATGTAACCAGCATGACGGAATAAGTTTCGTTTTTGGAATAAGTTCATGCTCGGTTAAGCAATGAAATGCCCCTCTGTCACAAACACAAAAGCTTTCACAAACGAAGCACGCTGTAAAACGCGTCAACGTCATTTGGCCGTGACAATAGAACGTTTCTTCCAGATTCATTAACATTTAATGGCCTACCGTTTTGTTGTCTTAAGTCTGTCACGATTGGCATGTGCCAGTGTGTTTGGCTGGCTGCCCATGTAGAGTTGAAAATATATAGGTAGCAAGACTGCAGTCTCCGTGCAAACACCACTGAATCACTTTTTTTGATGGGATTTGCAGATGCTGTGGTTTTCCTAGCAGACTTAGCAAAGGGGTGAAAACGACTGCCAGGCTTAACCGCATACAGTAATACTCCCTGTCCTGACATAGATGCCCCTGCTACCAGAGGGCTCTGTGTCTAGGGTGAAACCGAGGTTGTCCCCCTCCATTTCAGTAAAATACTGAACCGAATGCCGGTGTGGTTTTAAAGAAAGATGTTCATGTTTTAGCTCTTACAAGAGCAGTCCCTCAACCTCAGCTCTCCTAGGCATTCATACCATCATTACCCTGTTCACCTTTGTGTGTGTGTGTGTGTGTGTGTGTGTGTGTGTGTGTGTGTGTGTGTGCGTGTGCGTGTGCGTGTGCGTGTGTGAGATGGGTTCAGGCCAAGATGTCTGCTTTTTAGGCTCGATTTTTATCACGATGGATTTAAATGGTGTTGATGAATCCCTAGAGAGCAACCTTATCAGCAGTGGTGAATGATCTCAAACTGAAACACCAAACTAATTGCCTAATATAACTATAAGTGAATAGGTGCTACAAGGTGCAGGCTATAACTAACCTAATATATTATAGTCTAATAACCCGAGCATTTTCTCTATGCTTAGTATAAGTAAACTTTACTTGAGTTGGCTTTGTTCTTGGTTTGCAATCTCTTTGGTGAAAATAGATGATCTATAAGCTCACAACACGTCACATTGCGAGCTTGTTGATCGGCTAATATGGTTTTGGTATAGGGTTCTAGTGGCTTCTACTGTTATCATAAATGTGTTATCATCACAGGCTAATGCGCTTTTGCCCTAATTCTGTCACACAGATATAGGGGTGGGCGATATGGTGATAATTATCGTTGAGACGATACAATGTCTCCACGATATGCCTTTTCAGAGATATCGTAATACAATTGAGGATTGCCTTGTAAAAAAAATCCTGTTTAATCGTTAATGCAGAGATTCATTGCAGAATTCAATTTAAACCTGCATTTTGGTCTAAATCAGTAGTTCTCAAACTTTAAAATGCCAAGGTCTCCACTTACCTTTGTCAGGTTTCATTTGTATACTGTCAGAGTTACATACTTGTAAAGTTCAATTTAGACCTCCCAAAAGGAACCCAGAGAGTCTAGTTGTTGTCAACTTGAAAATGAACCATAAAAACCAACGTGAAAAAGAATCGTGATAAAATCGTGTATCGTGATACAGCTTGGGAAAATATTGTGATATTGTATTTTTCCATATCGCCCACCCCTACACAGATGGCAGTTTTCTGTATCCCAGCTTTGCGTGAGGGGACAGGGCCTATCACAGTTTCCTCTGACCTGTGGAAATACAATATTTTCATTTAAGTACAAGGTCACCCTGTCCTACTCTTTCTACTTTTGTCACTGTGGTCAAAGCTATTTTTTTGGGGGGGGACAGTGTGTGTCTTTTAGACTCTCTTGAACTAAACCTGAGAGACCAAAGAGCAAGTCATCACAAATGGCACCTGAACTTTGTCAGGAGTCCTTTTTTATTTTATTTATTTTATATCGTTTTTTTCCCCCCCTGCTCTTTTGGACCAAAACCAACAGAGTCCCTGATAGAATAGAAGCTCCGCTGACCCCAGGCGCATACTTTTATTTTTATCCGGCCACATTTATTTTACTCTTTCTTGGTTGGTCCCAGCTTACTGCACAACTCTGTGCTATCTTTTTGAGAGAAAGGGAGAGGGAGAAATTGGTCTACAAAGCTGCCCATAAGCTGCATTGAGTTCACAAATATAACAGCATTGCATGCACTTTTTTGTTCTCTCTCTGAACAGATTAGGATTTGCTGGGGGAAAAGAAGACGATTGTAATAGTGTGCTAGGCACAAGCAAAAAGTCGTGAAAATGTGTGCAAATCTTTGAATATATGTATTTTCAAAGCGAACGTTTGTAACTCAAATTTTGCTTCTGGGTGGTCCCTGGAACGAAATATTTTGAGATGGGGTTCCGTGGCCAAATACATATCATTTTGGGGGTCCTTCACATGAAAAGGTTTGAGAACCACTGACACAGTAGTCTCTCAAGAACAGACTAACTGAGCTCCAGTTAAGTGAAAAGGACCTTTTCTTTGACGATGGCTGGCCAGATTGCTGACATAGAAACATAGGTTTTTCCAAAAATCTTAGAAGGATTCAAAAGACACTTATAGAATCGGGTCAAAATTCTAATTTTCACGATTACCAAAAAAATAGCAGATCTACAAGCTTGCAGCGCGGCACTCGGTGCCGCACTGTGAGCTTGTATATCTGCTATTTTTCAATAGTTAAAGCATAAAATAATGATACACAATAATGTGTACCCGTTCTAAATAGGTTAACAAAAACAAATGCTCAAGAACAGATTGGATCAAGACATTGGTTACTGGACGTGGGGCTAATATGGGTATGAATGTCATTAAAATGTGTTTGTGTTGCACAGAAGAAGAAGGGAAAAAAAAGCTTTCAAGTGGTGGATGACTTTAATGTGGAAAGCCAGCTCTACACGCCTAGCGTCAGAGCATCTGTTGTGGAAAAAACATGGAAACGGGAGGGTGAGAAAAACAACTTGTAAAAGAGAAACCCTTTGTCTTCAGCTTAATTATCCAAAGAGGAAAGAAGAGCACCTTGGTAAAAGTCTGGAATGCAGATGGGGTTGTGCACACACACACGCACGCACGCACGCACGCGCACGCACGCACACACACACACACACACACACACACACGCACAGTGAGATGATGTAATAAATGGAGATTGCTCTACCCAGATGCACGAGAAGATAGGCTACCATATGGTCTGCAACACACACCCACATACGTCTCCCTTGATAGGTTGAGCCAGCTCATTGAAGTGTGGACCAGAGTCTATATGCTGAACCTGCAACGTCTCTCTCGGTGCCGATCGTTTAATGCAAAATGCTAGCGAGCAGCTCTCACAGTATACTGGATAAAAAGGGATCACGACCGGCTTAAGTTTGTTCTGGTATCAATAGAATGCTTCAGATATTGGCTTATACATTTACATATTTCACTACTTGCCGGAGTTGCCTCTGCCCGTTGCCATGCGGTGAAGGGATTTTAGTTTAGACTTTCATTATGTCCCCATGTAGGGCTGTCACAGTTATCACATAATCGTCTAATCGCCATTATTTGACATAATCGTGATTATTATTATTATTATTATTATAATCGTCATAATCGTTATTCATATTTTCAAACATTCGCAAAAATAGTGGAAATTTCCACTGTCAATGTTCTTTTTTTAAGTATAAAGTTGTTGCGACCGTAGGTCGCATTTACTATCAAACCCTGCACAAAGTGTAAGTCCGTCCGTCAGTCCGTCAGTCTGTCTGTCACACCTCAGTGTAAGTCCGTCAGTCTGTCTGTCACACCTCACACGTCACACTCTTGCCCTGCTCATATCTCCGCAACCGTTGCCCCGATCCATGCCACATTTTGCACACACACTCCTTACCTGCCAAACTACAACCTCCAAGGACCCCCGGAGCTCCAGGGACCCCCAGGTCCCTGGGGGACCCCCAGATGTAAAAAATGACCAAATGTGCTAAACTGACCAAATGACCACCCCAACGGGGCTGCTCACGGGGAATTCCCGGGGACCACCGACTCCTGGTGCTCCAGAACGGATGCAAAAGTGGTGGCGCCCCCAGTGGAGGACCCCCTACACTGCAGCTCACATAAAATGCCGTAACTCCGGCTAGGAGCGACCGGGACAGCCGGGGCCGGTACCTATTCGTCCGCCTTGCCGGCGCGGAGACCCCACCCCTCATTTCTCACATGGCCCTCTTCTAGCGCCACCATGAGGCCGATTCTTGCAAAACACATTTTTGGACACTGCTCCTACAATTTTTGCCCTAAAATCACGCAAATCGGTACACAGTATGTCTACACTCATCCCATCAACATGAATCTCTCCCATATAGCGCCACCTCCAGGCCGATTTTTAAAAACACATTTTTGGACACTGCTCCTCCAGATTTTGCCCTAAAATCACGAAAATCACTACACAGTATGTCTACACTCATGTCATCAACATGGATCAGGAAGATTTTGGCAAAACAAATTTTTGCCCTATTTGTGGAGATAAGTGACCTACGGTCGCTTATCTCCCGATTAGGGAGCCTTACTGGTCAAATATGTCAGTCATTTCTTTGTATATTTAGGTCATGTGTCATATCTACCATGTGCAACTTCAAAGCCTAAAAGCCAAACCGAAATGTAATGGTCAACGACAAAAACACAATTAAATCGTTAATCGCAGTTATTTGAGTGATAATCAATCGTCATGTAAAATGTCATAATCGTGATAGCCCCATCCCCATGGCAATGAAACTGGAACAACATTTGCTGTGAATTGTTGCCAGACCCGATATTTGAATTATGTACTGTACATACGGTCAGGTAGATGAATTATGTACTGTACATACGGTCAGGTAGATGTCCCTCTGTGTCATGATGACATGTCTATGTTTCACTGGAATGGTTCCGTGTGTAAATAGGCTTAAAGCCCCCAAATTACTTTTTATATATATATTTGTTTGTACTAAGCCAATGATTTTGAGGAAACTCTTTGTTTTTCCATAGGGAATGATGCTGGTCATCAAATGATTGGCTTAGGAATGCGAGAAAAAAAATAAAGATTTAAAGTCTCTATGGGATGAGTAATCAATTGAGAAAAAGTAATTGTTGGGGTAAATATACCAAAAATTATATACCATATTAAATCAGAATCAGTTTATTAGTCTGGTACGTTCACATACTGTAACCATTCTTTTTTGTATTTCTTACAAGCTATATCACAATATTATGATATCATAATATTGATATTATATAGAATTATTGCCCACCTCCGACTGAACGGTATTGGTCTTTGTGGGTAGATGACAAGTAACTTGACTGTGATTGGTGTAGAACGCTGCCACTCTTCTTAATTCACCGGTCAATCAGACCTACTTTTTTTCTCCCTCACATTTTTTCAAAGCACAGTTTGATACTCCCCGTTTTCTCCTTGAGTCTCCTGTAATGGAATCACACTCACTAATGTGATCGGACAGCAGAGCGGCATGCCTGTGTGTGTGTGTGTGTGTGTGTGTGTGTGTACCGCACGTAAGAACGCATTAACACACACAGTGTGTCCTGACTGTTTACCGCCACTCTGCCTTAAACGCGTTCATCCTGGCCTTTCCAAAACTAGCAGTGCGACGTGTTCCCAGATTGTTGATCCGGTATTTTTGCTGCACAGCACAGAAGTATTACAAATAATTCTTAAAGACGGGGTGCCGTGATTCTTTCCCACCATAAAACAAGCTATTAGAGTAATGTTAACTCCATAGACGCATACAAAACAGAAAGAAAAAACCCCCCACAAAACTATGGCACCCCAGCTTTTAAGTCAGGGGTCTTCAAGAGGGGGTCCGGGACCCCTAGGGGGTCCTCAGAGTTACTACAGGGGGGCCACCAAATCCTTGTGTGTTTTAAATGACCAACTTGAACCTTCACATCCCTATTCTGTGGAGAACTTTAGCCAAAAATAGCTGCGAGGCGTTGAGAGCTTGTATATCGGCTATTTTTGGCAAATAGGTTTGGTGTAGTACAGAGTGAAAGGCCAAATTTACTGTACTAAGTATCAACGTGGTTAAATGTCTGAAAAAACACATTAACATGAATAACATATACTGATGACGATGTAGTGGGGGGTCCCCGCTTTATCCCTCTTTCAACTAGGGGTCCTTGGCCTGAAAACATTGAAGACCCCTGTTTTAAGTGATGAATTGTTTGGTCCATGTAAAGGCTGCTGGATCGTGCCCTTGATCTGCAGAGTGATGGCGGTTGGTTGGAGTCACGCTGCCACAGGCAGGGTCACAGCACATGGGCCAACAGTTCCTTTTGCTTGGCGTGGTAATCTGTGAGGTCCCGCACACCGCCTCCGGGCACTCTGGGGCTTGTTTATCTTCAGAGCAACTTTATTCCAGCTTGTCTTTAAAGGGATATTTCACGTTCAAAAACACTTTTTCTCATTTTATCATCTATTCAGGCTCTTGGGAACACCCAGGACAGCTTTTGAATTTCTTCATTCAGTATTTAGATATTTGATATTCATGTTGCCCCCTTCCAGGACCTTCCTATACAAGCCCATTATAACTTCAAATTCCATTTTAACCATGATAGATTCAATGACAAAAACTGTCCTTTTTTCTGGTGACTCCTAACACCCTCCAAATATGAGCAGGCCGTGTTTATTTTATTTTATATAATCTTTTATTGTACTTAATAATTTTCATTTCCCCAAAACATTAATAGAAATCAATTAAAAAACACGGCCTGCTCACGTATTCGGAGGGTGTCAGGAGTCACCAGAAAAAAGGACAGGTGTTTTAATTGAATCTATCATGGTTAAAATGGAGTTTGAAGTTATAATGGGTTTGTATAGGAAGGTCCTGGAAGGGGGGAAATGAATATCAGATATCTAAATACTGAATGAAGACATTCTAAAACTGTCCTGGGTGTTCCCAAAAGCCTGATTAGACGATAAAATGACAACGTTTTTTTTTTAAAGTGAAATATCCCTTTAACTACATGAACATGAAGCATCCTACTTCTCCATGTCATAATAGCACGAACATTCGCCGAAAAATAGCCAACATGCATATCATTGGACCTTGGATGTCCAAAACTGTTCATTTTGTATCTATCATTTGAGAAATTATTTAAACTAGTGAAAGTAGCCGATCTACAAGCACACAACGCCTCGCATCGCGAGGCGTTGTGTGCTCGTAGATTGGCTATATTCACTACTTTTGTGCGACAGTCTTGTATGATGAAGCAGGGCTTTACTTACTTCTCTTCAGAGCAACTTTATTCCAGCTTGTCTTTAACGCATGAACCCTAGCGTTCTACTTCTCCATGTCATAATAGCACGACATTTGCCGAAAATAGGTTGGACCTGTTTTGTATATATCATTTGAAAAATGATTTAAACTAGTGAAAGTAGCCGATCTACAAGCACACAACGCCTCGCATCGCGAGGCGTTGTGTGCTTGTAGATCTGCTATTTTCACTACTTTTGTGCGACAGTCTTGTATGATGGGCTTTACGAAAAAAACGTACAAATTTGAAACTTTGAAACTGTGACGAAAGGAGGGGGCCAAGTGTACAGACCTCAGGGGAACGCCAGGCAATGAGTATATAGGGTTTAAGTGGTTAATGTCCTTACATGAATAGTGTGCATGATGTTTCCCCAAAGTAAGACACACTGTGCTATGCTCTCCTCTGTGTGAGTTTTTGGTCACTGAGGTTTTCACTCTCACAGTCTTCACAGTCGCAGCTTGCCATCTGCTTTTTCTTTAGAGTTAATTGCGGCGTGGAAAATAAAAAGGAAAAAAGAGGAGAATAAATCAACAACACCAGCTTGCACAATTGTTGTTATTTATTTCCTTCATGTTAGTCGTTAACCTCCCGAAGCAAAAGGGTAAAATAACCATACGGGCTATGATGTGCGTACCGGAAAATAACAAGCGCTCTTGTCTTCTTACAAGAAATGGAATTAACAAGCGTTGCGCACACGTTTCTTCAATTACGTTTGTTTTTTTGCGACAATGTCATGATGGATTCTTTTGCTCTAAGCATTCACAAATCAATGCCTTTAGTGTTCAGTGGACGGGAGGGGGAAAAGCACAATTCACTTAATCCATTTAGTCCTAGAATCATTTAATGCTTTAACTTTTGATGGTGCCGCGCTGCGAGCTTGTAGATCTGCTATTTTTTGAAAAATCATGAAAATGTATGCAAATCTTTGAACATCTCATTTTTAAAGTGAACATTTGTAACTCAACTATTTGCTTCTGGGGGGTCCCTGATACATAATATTTTGAGACAGGGGTCGGCGGCCAAATACATAATTCTAGGGGTCCTTGACATGAAAGAGTTTGAGAACCACTGACGTAGAAACGTGTTTTTCCAAAAAACCTTAGAAGGATTTAGAAGACAAATCATCAGGTCAAAATTCAGATGTTCACGATTCTTCAAAAATAGCAGATCTACAAGCTCGCAGCGCGGCACTCGGTGCCGCGCTGTGAGCTTGTAGATCTGCTATTTTTTAATAGTTATGCATAAAATAATAATATTATGGTATAATGCGTACCCGGTCTAAATAGGTTAAATTTGCTATCATTTCCTGTGCTCTGCAGGCGTGCTGTGCTGTGTGGTGGCTGGCTGCAGGACTGCAAAGGATTGGCAGATAGAAGACCCGCTCTCTGCCAACTGCCCTGAGGAAGTGTAAGTTCAGCACAGTGACTTCATTCATACACACCGGTGTCGCAGGCTGAAAGTGACTTTTTTTGTACACCGTCCATTTTTCAGCACACGACACCGGCACACAACAACGTATAAATTGGGCTTAAAGGAGAATTCCGGTCTAAATGGCTTTCTTACCTTTTGTTGTTGTTATTTTATTGCCAACGTTTCAGTCACATTCGTCTCGCGAGACTTCCGAATCCCATTGATCTAATATTGCCTATTTTGATTAAATAACCGCTGGACAAGTCTTTTGGAGATACAAATAACAACAAAAAAAGATAAGAAAGCCATTTAAACCAGAATTCTCCCTTAGCGTGAAATAAACTCTACAGTCTACCCATTATTTGACCTATGCAATTTCAAATATTTATACCACTGTCACGGGGCAGACTTTTGTAAAGAGTGTACCACTGTTTAAATCACACAAGAATCATCATTTACTTTCTCTTCATGTCCTGCTCGGTAACAACTTATTAGAGAGCCAACTATAATGCATGCTTTCTCATGTTGGAATTTAGAAACGCTGATGACCACAAAGGAAGGAATATTGGCCTATTTATTGATATTCTTGGCTGGTTTTGAGGACATAACTCTTTCCACAAGCACATTGGAACCAGGATAAACACTTTGTTTTTGCCTGACTGAGCTGCTTTTAATCCAATAATAACTTGTAAGATACTATACAGGTCAGTACAGACCTAGTTGTGGCACATCTCTTTTGTGAGGAAAGTGCAGAAAGGGAAGTTGCTCTCAGGCTAAAGGTGCAAAAAAAACATGTAACACACGCCAACTGGTAATATCCACTAGTCTTTAATGGCAGCTGACTTTAATTTGAAGGTTGGGGAAAATAATTCTGTGGGAGCTCTGGCTATGTGGATAGGATCATCCAAGATATGAAGGTTGTTTATGTTGTTCATCCCTTTTTAAAGATTGCATTTTGGACTTGTTGGAGTGCCTGTGTTCACCTGAGTCTACCGTCAGAAAGTTAATTTTTGTGCTTTTTATCTGCAGTCATGTCCCTTTTTTTCCAATTTTTTTGACAACTCTACTTTAGATATACATAGGTAGTTGTTGCACATTTGATTTATACCTGGGAGTGGACCAGTACAAGCCTTGGTTTGAGACACCTTTAGACTGACAGGAAATAGGGAGAGAGAGATGGGGAGTGACACGCAGTAAAGGTCGTCGGGATCAGGAGTCGAACCCGCGACACGCTGTCAGGCTGGATCAGCAGCCTATAGCTACACTAGCCGACCGGGCCATAATCGAAATCATTTGAAGCCAAACGATTGCACTGCAAGTGAAAAATACCAGTATTTCACCATTATCTATTGACTCAAATACTAAAACATTTCTTGATTTGGTTTTCTGAACCGTGCTTGTACTGTACTCTGTTGGCCACTGAACAGATAAATTAAATCTCCACAATACGATTATCGTGAGTGTTTTTTTATCACGATAAACGATAATGTCGCTTATCGTCCCATCCCTACTAGGGATTAGGGTTGTACGGTTTCCATTTTTTTCAAACCAAGGTTTATGCCCCCCAAAAACCCCGGTACACGGTTTTACACGGTTTTACAGTCTTATAGATTTTAACGTGATAAAAAAAAAAAAAAAATCAAAGTGCTTTATTTATAAAGCAGATACAAAAGTGTTTTACCCACAAAAATGCAGTAAATACTATTGGGCTATACTAAAATAAATTGTAAATAGCCTAAGTCAATTTAATTTGTCATTTCAGAGGTTAAAAAAAGTCACTTTAGACATGTACAATATAAACCCTCAATACACTGTATGTTGTTTTGTTTACAGTTGAGTGAGAAAACAATGTTGCACATTAAGTTAATCATTTGGGGACCACCCAAAATCATTTTGGGACCTCTCTGGGGTCTCGACCCACAGATTGACAAACGCTGAGGCATTTGCCTGGCTTCAGTGCGTTCTGGGTCAGAGGCGTCAATTGGGTATGGCAAGCTATGGCAGCTGCCATACCCTGCTACAGGGGGAAATAATAAAATGTACTGTAATCGTGCCCGTTGCTAAGGTATGGCAACCTGACCGGTGTCTTGCACACGCGCGAGGGCGCGCATGCAAGACACCAGTCATGTTGCCATACCTTAGCTTTTTCTGAAGTGACGCCGCTGTACTGGGTGCTGTGTCAAGCGCACACACACTGCATAGTAAACACTGGAGTAGAGGACTTCTTAAAAAGTTTTAGATTAAGACAATGTGCTTGCATTGCGATGCATCCGCATGCCGTTCTGCATCGATGCAGTGACGTTACATAATTGTTACTTTTAGCCTATGTTTGTTGTTGTTTTTCCTCCTGAAGGAACGTGGCTAAATCTTTAGCATGCTAGCGCTTTAGCCCCGTTCCTTTAGCCTTGGAGGAGACGAGAGGCATAAAAAAATAGCTGATCTACAAGCTTTTGGCTCGTCGACCGTGCAACGTGTTGTGAGCTTGTAGATCCACCGTGTTTAGCTTCAAGCTAAGCCTCGTGCATTTCTTTAGAGACCAGGTCTCCCTCCAGCTGCTACTATTATCTCTGTGTCTCTTTCTTCAGGAGTGATTTCTGCTGCTTCCGTAAACACAGCAGATGCGGCGGCGGCGCACATGTCACGATGGTTTTTGGTTTTGGCTTACGAGACCGTCAACATTTTATAACACCGTATCAAACCGAAACACCGAAAAACCGTACAATCCTACTAGGGATGTTAATCGACGCATTATTTACGAATCGACGCATCGCGGCCGAAAATCGACGCGTCAATCGACTTTTTTCACTTTTTTTTTTTTTTCGCTAAGCAGCAGCTGAGAGGAGACTCAGGAGAGCACAACACAACGGGGCATTACTTTAAGCAACACGACTTATGCAGCTGCACCCATCAGAACTTGCATCAAAGCCCTAATAATACTTATAATTGCTCTTCCTTGCGTTAGCACAGAGTCTGTTCTCTAGAGACTAGAAGCGGCGTGACAATTTAAAGTCCATGGAACGTAGTGGTAGCGCTCTGGCTGGCTGGCACCCCAGGCTAGTGTATCAATGTGGAGGAGCTTTGGTCTGCCTCGATCTCTCCCTCCCCGACCGCATCCACGGGTGTCGCATTAACGACAATGTATTTTGTGTTGTTTTATTGTCAATCTTGACAAAATCACTGCACACGAGGCGACGCTGCCATTAACAAGCGAGCTTTCGTGTCAAGCATGCATGCACACAGGCACGTAAACAAAACACATCCAGTCAGCGCGGTGAGCGCGCACTGCTATGACGCGTGCACACGAACAGACCAGCGGTGTTTCTCAACCTGTAGTCCGCGGACCTGACTAGCGCCGTATGCATGCGAATCTGCGATGCATGCATGCACAACACAGACGTTCATTCGTCCCCGACACAGAGACACACACACCGGTCCGCTCACATTTGGAAAACATTAACGCTTATAACGTTTTTGAAGCGATTAAAACATTTTTGGGGGAAAAACTTTATAAAAAAATAAAAAATAAAAAAAATCGACTCATACGTTTTTGAGTCGCGGTGAGCATGAGTCGATTTTCGAGTCGATTTTCGATTTTTTTTTCACATCCCTAATCCCTACCTGATAATGAAAGCCAGTGATGGCTTGCTAGTCAAAAGAAAAAGAAAAAGAAAAAAAGAAAACGTAAGAATCAGGGTCATTCCTGGATCAGTCTGGATCTGAGTCTGGGTTACTATGTTATAAGCCTTGGGCCGACTTGATGATGAAGGTAGTGGTATCAGTAACGAGGACGGTGGTGAGTTTCACCCAGGAATACGACAGCATCCTCCATCATTACACGCCTTCAGCAGGCAGTGGAAAACGTTCTTCTCCGCTCCTCTCTCCCCACAGGCCTTGGAGGAGTGTGATTCTCTTCCAGCGCCGGATATTTTTAGAAAAGCTCAAATGGCAAGAGATCATGAATTCTTCCTCTCTCCCCTTTCCCTGTGTCTTCCCCTTTTGTTGCCTCGCAATTTGTAACCCAAACCCTTGGGTTCTGAAGTGATGAGGGATGATTAATTATACAATGGGGTACAGGAATAAACAGGAACTCGATTCCCTTTTTTTTTGGAATTTCAGCCTTTTGATTTTGCTGCTGTTGTATTAATATAACCCAGGTTTTCCCATGTTGTTCAGCCGAGCCAATCCTCTGATGTAACATGTAGGATAGCGTCGAACGACCCTACATATCGTTCTCATGCTTCCTCGCCGATAACGACGAGAGGAGACGGTCACTGCCCTCTGCCTCGTCCGTGTCTCAAGTAGTCTCCATTTTCCGTGCTGGATGATGGGAGGAAAGAGCCGTCGCGTTGAGAGCCACGTTTTACTCGCCGTAAGACGACCGCGAGCCCCGGCTCCTGGTGGCTGTTGGACGGTGGGCCATGAGACCAGAGGCACTGTTCCAGTGTTAATTTTGGCAGCAAATTTTTTATTTAGTTATTTTTATTTTTTATTTTTTTTTTAAAAGTAAAAGTACTCATTATCCCGCTTCAAGTTTTCAAATGTATAACAATCTTTTGAAAATAGCAGATCTACAAGCTCACAATGCGTCGCAGGACTGAACCCTGTCGTCTCTCTCTCTCTCTCTCTCTCTCTCTCTCTCTCTCTCTCTCTCGTATAGTTTATTCACCTCCCCGAATGAAAATATTGTAATACAATTGTAATATATCCGCTGAAAGGATATTATAATGCTTAACAGACAAACTCTTGATCACTCATACTTGCAATGTGAATTTCAGTTATTGAGGAGAGCTATAGCTACGGAGTGATTTTTATGGTAGCTCATTTCTGTAATGACATGCAACATTAGCGGAATAATAGCCTGACCTTTTGAAAAAAAAGGAGCATTGTTAAATTTGGAATGGCCCTCCATCAAGCATGTGCACTCTCTGTCACACACGCACGCACACACACACACACACACACACACACACACACACACACACACACACACACACACACACACACACACACAAACACACAGGTTTGCAATTGCTACTTTGTGGGGACATTCCATTCATTTTAACCCTAACCCTAAACCCTAACCCTAACCCTAACCCTTAACCTAACCCCTAAAGACCTTGTGGGGACGTATTAATTTGTCCCCACACGTTTTTTTCCCGGGATTGTACTATCTTTGTGGGGACATGAGGTCCCCACAAAGATAGCTTTGCAAGCCCACACACACACACACACACACACACACACACACACACACACACACGTAAACCCATTTGTATGCCTGGGTTACACCGTGTACTAAACCTCTTTATACGCATTCAAAGAACGGAGGCTGCAAAACTCCATTAGCAACGCAGAATTTTAAGCACATTGCTTGTGTGCTGTGGCCTTGTGTGTGTGTGTGTGTGTGTGTGTGTGTGTGTGTGTGTGTGTGTGTGTGTGTGTGTGTGTGTGTGTGTGTGTGTGTGTGTGTGTGTGTGTGTGTGTGTGTGTGTGTGTGTGTGTGTGTGTGTGTGTGTGTGTGTGTGTGTGTGTGTGGCGCCGGTCACACTGCTGATGCCTCTGATTCTTTTTGGGGGGTGGGGCGCCACCAGCGGCGTTCCTTCCCTCCCCTTCTCCCCTCACCTCCATTACCGTAATGAGCATTTAGTGCAGTGTCTGCAGGTTGGATTCTACCTAGTACCTACCATGCCAGGAAACACAGTGTGAATCACAGAGTAGTGTGCTGTTATTCTGGGCCAGCCATCTCGGAATCCGTGATCCTACACTCGGAGGCCTCTTGACAAAAAATGTTTGTCAAAAAATGTTTGACTGAAAAACGAGCTGCATCAAAAATCCTTTTTTTTTTTTTTTTTACCCATTTAGTGCTCCTTACTTTGAAGGGATAAGGGGCGCAGAGTGCCAGCACTTTCTCCCATAGCCCTCCGCTCTTATTTTGAAGGGCCGGGCGGAAATTGCGCTGATTTTTGGTCACTTTACTTATTTCAACCTTGACCCGGATCTAGTTTAGAAGCAGGAGGGTGTCATGGCCGCAATCGTTAAAAAGACATCATACAAGCGCTATTTTGCCGTGAAAAATGCCAGCCGTGGGATCAAAATGTATTTTTTAGAGATAATGAGGCGTCTTTGATGGAAGATCAATGGGTTTCTATGGAGGATATTCACTTCGCGTGCACGCCAACGTGCATTGTAAATACCCGCGGACATTACGGATGCACAATGGACAGCCCAGACTCCACGGTGAGGAGAAACAACTTTACTGTATTAACAGCAGTGTTTCTCAACCTTTTTTCTGCATGGGTACACTTTTCATGTCCCAAGAATCCATGGGCATACGAACATAATACGGGGGTGTAAATATTGTCACTGTCAGGAAGAAAACTTGTATCTCCAAGTTTCAAATGTGTACGTTTCTTCGCAAAGTAAAGCCCTGCTTCATCATACAAGGCTGTCGCACAACAGTAGTGAAAACAGCAGATCTACAAGCACACAACGCCTTGCGGTGCGAGGCGTTGTGTGCTTGTAGATCGTCTGTTTTCACTAGTTTAAATCATTTTTAAAATGATAAATACAATACTGGCTTTCAAGCAGTTTCAGGGGCACACCAAAGGTCCCCAGGCACAGTGGTTGAGAAACACTGATTTACAGTATATATCACGCGTATACCCGGGATCAGCACTTCATGCAGCCTTTTATATATCGCACGCATACCTGGGATAGGCACTTAAAGGGCCAGTTCACCTCTGGGACAACCAGATCTTATTTTATTGTTGTTTGGGACAAGATCAACACAATCTTGAGTTATTCTTTTGTGTTCAATCTGTGTTTTGAGATATTTTAGTATTTCATGATGCATTTTGCATCATATGAGTCATCATGCTGCATCATATGATGCAAAAATGCATCATCATTCATGCTGAAATACTAAAATATCTCAAAACACAGATTGAACACAAAAAATAACTCAGGATTGTGTTGATCGTGTCCCAAACAACAATACAATAAGATGTGGTTGTCCCAGAGGTGAACTGGCCCTTTAATGTGTGCAGAGCCACCTCAACACTTCACCATTGTCACCCACGTACATGGTGTGAATGAAAGGGCAAATGAATAGCACCGGTCCAAGCCATTTATCCTGCTCTAGGCGAAATCTCAATTGAGCCACTTTGTTTTGGACACTCACAGCCACTAGGGAACACCACACAAAAGCTGTACGCAGTCCAATAACTGACCATACGCAACGGAAATACAATATAACTACTTACACTTTGAACACTCCTTAACACATCTACTGCCTTTTAATCTGAAGGGATGCTTGGTGCCTTGGTGCCGCGCCGCTTTCTCCGTAGGCCGCCGCTATTATTTTGAAGTGCCGGAAGGGGGTTGTTTTAGTTTGTTTGGATTATCACTTGATGGCAACGATTACGTCATCTAGTCACATGACACCACACTGTCCAGAAGAGAAACATGGTTGCGCCCAGCCGAGTGAATTTTGTACAGTAATCTGCCCACCCTTTGGCTCAAAATGTCTCTTTTTGAGTAAATGAAGTCTCTTTATGGGCCTCTCAATGGATTTACTATGGCGGAGCTTCACTTTGCGTGCACGCCCAACGTGCGTTTTAAACAAATCGCGGACATTACCGATGCGGGCGGGACCGGAGCGACGTACTGTAAGTAATTATACTTTTACAGTAAATACAGTAAGATTAACAGTCCTCACCGTCAACGGCGCCATGATTTTAACCCTTTCAATGACGGTGAGGATTGTCAACGGTTAAGTAGACCACACACACACACATTGTTGAGCTGACCTTATTCCTATGGCATCCTCTGCATAACCACTCCAATAGGCTGGTTCAAATTGCTTTCTGCCAATATCACTATATTGCATTCAGCTTCCAAAATGAAATTACTCACACCAATGCAAATCCCTCAGTAATGTGTACTGCCTCACTGCGTGGAGAAAATAGGACGGATGCTGAAAGGCCGCATGCGCTGCAGTGCAAAGCTTGTTGGTTAACTCTTGTTGGTTACATGGATGCCAAAGGGAAGCCAAGGGTTATTCATCCAGGGTGTTTCGGGCATGGTTTCAAATGGTACATTAGGTAGCCCTTGATCTAGGCAATTGCCCAGCTTGCCTGTATGGACTGGCAAATAAATGTCACTGTCACGGGGCAGCCCGTGCCCTATAGACAGTAGACACTTAACACATCGGGTGCCCCTGGATTGCCCCATTTATCCCCTCTTGCTGCCCAGGCCCACCACCATTGTATTGAATCCGGCCCTGCTGCGTCAATGCATGCGTCATGACGTCACTTGGTCACATGAGCGCAGACAGGATGTTATTGTAACTTACTGTATGGGCCAGTGTTGATCATAGCTATTCATTGCCGATCAAAATTTGGACATTTTGCCGCACCAAGCCACAGTTTTAGCCATAAAACAAACATCAGAGATAAAGGCGTTAAAGATGGGGAAATGCATTGGAGTATACGGAGAAAAACGGCCGTGCGATGCTCTCAGCGTCGACTCGAAGCGACTAGCGGCTAATGGGCTACATCCAGGCGCAGCCCCAACCAAACGGTGAGATTTAAAGTTAATACTGTAAATACAGTAAACACGTCAACGCGTCGTGGGCCTCCAGAGACATCAAAGAGATTGGCGTGTAGACACCTCGTGGGCACCCGCTGAGTTAAGGACTCCACAGTGTAAAACTGGACATTACTGTGCACACTGCACAGCTGCTTCCAATGATTGACTGTCATCAAGCTGGCTTGAGGTGTGTCTGTTCTGCAGCCAGTGTTGGGGACTATTATTAATATGTTATTTGTATTGTCAAATATTATGGTACTTGTTTGTTGAATGATTCGATGCCTGGAAATGCATTTCGAGTTTGCTCATAAAATATGTAATTGTGTAGTCCATGGCCATGGTTAGCCTTGTTTGGTGCCAATTACTAATTGTGGGTGGGTCTCACCTTGTATATAAGGTTGATTGATTGATTGAAGGCTTTATTAGAAGTTTGCATAGGAAAAGGTACAGTTTCATGACGGTACAGTTCACTGGTACAAGGTCTACTAAAAGGAGATCCTGAAAAGACTAAGCTTATTTCAACAGGAAACCATTAAAGTATCTCATATAACATTGAATGACAGACGAATAGAACACAGTACTATGCAGTAGATATGTAAATAAAAGAAAATTAGAGAGAAAAAAAAAGAGAAAACAGTAAGTCTAAACAAACAGTAAGTATATACAAAGAAGGGGCAGGGGAAATTAAGTCACCCAGAGGCAGCACAGCAGTTAAGGTTACAGGACAGTAAGAAAAAGAAAAAGGACTGTTGTGTACAGCCGAGCGACAAAAACAAACAAGAAAGAAGAAATACAGAAAACAATACAGGAGAATCAACCATACAGAGCAATTAGTTAAGTTAATTATATATATATATATAGTGTCGAGAACAGTTTGAAAAAGAAAAAAACACAACACAACAAAAGAATAGTAGTGCAATTTTAAGTGACTTTTCTAAGCATATTGCAAACTCAAAGAACTTACAATGGTCCATTCATCCAAACATTAGGAACTACTTATCAACACAGTGCCAAAAATATATATACACAAATATACAGTAGGTCTATACATAGGCGTCTGCACCAAGACAATAATGATAATGCTTAGCCTAAATAAAAATAAAAGTGCAGAACCAAAAAAGAAAGTGTCCAAAAGTCTGTGCAAAAAAAAAGAGAAGTGACCAGTGTCGAGACTCGAGTCACAACAAAGAAAAACGCAGATGGCCCCTCTCCGCAATTCCAAGAAGCATGGGGGAAAGTCATTTGGATGGCACGGGATGGAACAATATTTTAATATTGTGCGCGCGTTGCAATCGTCCGTTCCGAGCCTCGGTACAGCGGCTCCTCCGCCGTCTTGGCCCACGTACACCACGGACCACCACAGCGTCAGCGCCCCCGGTCAATGAAACAAGTTTCCACGGCCAGGGCGCCTCCGCCTCCGCCCACGTAACTCCGCCGCCGTTACCCGGACCTCCACAGCGACCGCACCTCCGATCGATGTCACAAGCCTCCACGGCGAGGGCTCCTCCGGTCCAAGTTACGGGCTTTCACGGCGACAGTGCGTCTGGGCCTCCTCTCCTGCGTCGAGCTTCGCGCGACTCTGGATCTGACTCCCGCCGCCATGTTTGCATGCAACCAAACAAGGTCCATGTACACGTCTCCATGGCTACGGCACCAACAGACTAGTTCTCCATAAAAACACCCAGGCAATGAGCCAGTCGCGTTACCCAGGGCCACACGCTTAAGACAGGCTAGACGGATAAAGGTAGGCCGCTGTTTCGTATGCTTTGTTCCACGCAAGGAACAAAGGCCCTTCCCCCAATTTTCCGCCAGCCGATCAGAAAAAAACACGAAAAAAAAAAGGGAGGCTGGAAATGTCAAGGGGGGAAAATGCTCAGTTCGCCTGGAGCTAACGACAGGTAGACAACACCAAGGGAGGGCTGCCAGAGCCCTTCGTGGAAGGCATAGCCTGTTTACAGACTAGTTATCTTAAGTTCCTGGTTTGTTGTGTTTTCCTTAGTTAGTTAATCGACATTCGTGGACAAATCGACATCCGTAGATTCTTGGAACCTTGACCATTTGGCCAACCTTTAGGGTCACAAATGCATAAATCACCAATTTGAATCCCTTGACAATAAATTGCAAAAAACAGCTGTTCTACAAGTTGGGAGCTTGTCGATCTGCTATTTTTGCCCTTCTGGAGAAAGAAATCGAAAAGGAAAATGTATAAATGTATGCCTTAATGGCATACCCAAAATAGGAACACCAAGGGTTCATGTATTTAAAGAACAGGGCAGCTCCAAGGTGGGAGCTGGATGAATGTGAAAGAACCTTGCAGTCCAACTCATTAACCCATTTAGGCCTTATTGACTGCTTTAACTATTGAAAAATAGCAGATATACAAGCTCACAGCGCGGCACCGAGTGCGCGCTGCGAGCTTGTAGATCTGCTATTTTTGAAAAATCATGATTTTTCTTTGCAAGTCTTTGAATATATCCATTTAAAAGCAAACATTTGTAACTCAAATATTTGCTTCTGGGGGGTCCCTGGAACAACATATTTTGAGATGGGGGTCTGTGGCTAAATACCTGTAATTTTGGGGGTCCTTGACATGAAAAAGTTTGAGAACCACTGATTTAGAGGAAGGATTTAGAAGTCGGGTCAAAGATCGGGTCAAAGATATTCAAAGACTAGCACACATTTTCAAGATTTTTCAAAAATAGCAGATCTACAAGCTCGCAGCGCGGCACTCGGTGCCGCGCTGTGAGCTTGTATATCTGCTATTTTTCTAAAGTTAAAGCATACTATAATGGTTAAAGTGGTTAAAATCTAACGCGACTCGGGCGCGTTCCAGGTATTTGAGAGTTAATTGTCATAATGCCCACCTCGTGAGACTGGCTATCTAGTTCTGAACAGGAACCGTCGTGGTTGAGGCTGAGCCTTGGGATCCCACAAGAGCCAGTGAGCTGTGTCTGCACTCTGCAGGACATGTATAATTCACAGCGATTTATGTCGCATATATATTCTCCCCAACCCACACATATGTGCACGTACATACACGCGTGCCCGCAAAAGCAAGCAAGCAAGCATATGTGAGTGCCTGCGTCCACACAAGCAAACCGAAGCACGCATGCACCTGTTCCTTGTCCTATCCAGGTAAGTCAGAATCACTTCATTTTGCAAATACAGTAAATGTTCAGTAACCACATGCAACAGGTAATTAAACTAATCAGTTTAATTCAATTTCATTTAATTCCAATATTAACAAAATGCGTCTATGTTCTGATAGTACTAGTTACTATAGAGTGTTTGGTGCATATTTGGACTTCAGCCTTATCCCCCTGTGAGGAGAAAAAAGCAGTTTCAGTTGCTCCACCAAAACTGTTGGGTGACAGGTTATCCTCCAATCAGGATAGAGTGTGGCCTTCCTCCAATCATGGTCGAGTGGGGGGCGGGCCTTACGCGCACCAAGGCCCACACCGACTTGATCATGATTGGAGGAAAGCCCCCGCCTGTCACCTACATGAAAACTGAAACTGAGACTTAAGTGAAATCCCTTACCCTACCTTTAACTAGAAAAGGTGCTTGGGAACTAGGGATGGTCCGATCAGGTTTTTTGGAACCGATCACCGAGCACCGACCACAAAAGTTTGATCACCCGATACCGATCAATCACCGATCCGATCAAGTTATTATTTATATATTATTTATATTTTCTAAATGTTAATGTTTTAACTTTAATTAATTAATTCACTCATGAATTCATTTGTATATTTGCCTTATAGTTATTTACCAGCATTACTATGTATTTATTATCATAGCAGTAACTAATTATTCCTTCAGCAATCAGCACTGTGGAAATCAATACCCCAAAATGGCCTCAAGTGGGCATACTGAACGGCTGGTTGATCGGATGCACCGATCGGATCGGATCGGTGAATTTACCTTTTGATCTAAACCACCGATTATCGCCGATCACGCTTTGATCGGCCCGATCCGATCCATTGCCGATTTATCGGTAACATCTCTAAACCACTGTTGTAAATGCACTTTTGGAGGCTGCCATTTCCACCAAGCCCGAGGAAGCCGCGGGACATACAAAGGTATGAGTAATTTGTCAAAATCGCTCTGCACGTTGCGGTGTTGCACCGCATTTGGTTACCAATCAAATGATGTCCTGTCACCACTGGAATTGACGACAGCTCACCGAATCAGATGAGAAAACCTAATAAATGCGTCGTAACAATGTACCATGTGCCCTTGGCCGTGACAACATAAACTATGATGGAGTGAGTTTTCTTGCTATGTTGTACACACTGTACTGGGCAACACAACTGAGGTAGCTGGATGGCAACGTCTTCAGACTCAGTTGAAGCTGTTAATCATCAACTGATGGTGAAATGAAATGTAATATATGGACATTTATTTTACATCGTTGCAAATGCCCTCCAATACATTGGTTACCAACTCACCATCATTTGGCTGGGGACCACCTGGAACCCCCTCAAGGACCACTGGTGGTCCACGGGCCACCAGAAAAAAACTAAAACTAAACAAAACAATGCACAGGTACATGTGCAATACTATACTGCAGTGCATTGCTACAGAGTGGTTTTTCGTCATTGTCGGGTGGAAACCTTGTAAGTCCAAAACCGTTCGTTTTGCATTTATCATTTAAAAAATGATTTAAACTAGTGAAAACAGCCGATCTACAAGCACACAACGCCTCGCACCGCAAGGCGTTGTGTGCTTGTAGATCTGCTGATTTCACTACCTTTGTGCGACGGCCTTGTATGATGAAACAGGGCTTTACTTTGCGAAAAAAAAACATACAACTTTGAAACTTGGAGATACAAGGTTTCTGCCCGACAGTGACGATATATATGATATATGAATAGGTACCATACGGTAATAACAATGCGGTGCACACTGACACGCGTGGCACAGGTATGAATAGGTATCTTAATCATACTGTGCTCGGCTGCACGCTGACACTCACAGGGGGCAAACCAGGTCTCCCAAGACTGATGGAAGATGAGCCTTCGCTCGACGCAATAACGCACCTTATTAAAATGAGCCCCCCCCTCCTTCTTCCCCTTGCTGCGAAGGTGACTGCCACAGATGAATTCATCTTCACACCAGTAGAAACTAGGCCAGCCATATTTCATCGCCGACAGAAGCTGGAGAGGTTTTGCGCTCGTAAGCAGCAAGCCAATGAAACGAGAAGCAGCGGCGGGGGCATTCTTAAGCCCGCACTCCGGGGGTTTAGAACGCAGGGGGTGAGCAGAGTGGCTTCATGACGCAGCAGAGAGAGCTGTGTTGTGTGTGACGCAGAGAGAGAATGAGTGCTTTGTGTCGGAGGTACAGTGAAACTAGTCACTCCTCTCTCAGAGAGAGAGAGAGAGAGAGACACATACACACTCACCAACCTTTCCATTAGGAAATTGTTACTGTATTTTTGTTTGGCTCTTTGTAATTAACTTGTACAGTTGACTTGTCATGTTAAATGTGCTATAAAAACACATTTTGAGTTGAGTTGAGATTCACGAACAAAAGGTTAAAACTGACCTTTCAATTTTCACAAGTTAAATGGCCTGTTCCAACATTGCACCTCTGCTGTCTGATGGATGCTATGGATTATAGTGAGCGGATCATCACAATAGTTTGCAGCCTCACTTGCAGAAAACTTTGTGTTTCGCATTTTGTAAGAGCAATTTAATTTGCTCGGCTGACCCGCTGGTTTCTACTTGGGCCACTGCACTTCTGCGGGGGTCTCACCAGATCCGCATTCCATCTCCTTATGGGCTAATGCCATCTTATCGGCTAATGCCATCGCTGACTTCTGAACCCCTTGACCCTGAAAATGTCTAGCTTTAATAAAAGGAATGGAAGTAATGCCTCGGTAGCCAGTAGAGCTTCCCACTGCTTTTTATATGTTTTTGCACAAATGTATTTTAAATGTTTGATTCCCCCAGGCCACTCCAGAAGTGGTCACATGTCCTCCATGGTCAGTCCAGGCTGGCCACATGTGTTCTTCACTCCAGGAAAGCAGAAACAGTCCTGGCCCTGTCTGGAAGATATAGCCCCCTTTCCACTATGAGGTGGAACCAGAACTTTCCAGAACCTGAACCTTTTTTTTCTTTGGTTTTGGTTTTGTTTCCATAGCGCACAGCCCGGTTTCAGATGAGGTTCTGGGAGCCTTTTTTGGGTCTTGCTCTTGAGGCAGTACTAAACTTTAGTTCTGGGAACCCATGCAGCCATTTTTTAAATCCAATTCCGACAGAACAATAATCTGGGAAGCACACAGAAACACTATGGACACAACGCCGGACCTTTCTGTTAGAAGCTCTCAATTTATGAATTCAATACCTTTAAAACAAGTCTCTTCTGGTCTTTTGTCATTCTGTTTGTTTGTTGCATGATAAATGTGGTGCGCAGGCGGCAGCTTTTTCTTTTACTCTGGACATTCTCAGTTGGGTCTGGTTATATGAAAACTTAAGGTCCCGGAACTTCACGGGTTTTTTAAAGTTCTTGGTTCTGGAAGGTTCTGTTTCTAGTTCTGGTTTGACCCTGTAGTGGAGAAGGGGCTTATGTCTTAAAGGGGAATTCCGGACTCGGAGATAATCTAATGTTATGATATGCCAGAACAATCGGTACATGTATTTTTTTTTCTTTTTTTCAAACTCTGCAAATCCCCATATATGGAGCACACTCTGTCATCAATATGATGTCACAGTACTGACGTCACATTTGGGCATGGCTAACATAGAACTGCGTATACCCTAGGGCAGGGGTCTTCAACAGGGGGTCCGTGACCCCTAGGGGGTCCGCGGAGGTACTGCAGGGGGTCCGCAAAATTATTGCTTAAAAAAAAATCAAAAAATGTTTTTTTTTGTTTTTAGTTTTTTTTCACATTTATGTTAAAAAATAATTCATGATTCTATCCATTTTGAATAGCTTGAATACATTATTACTATGCAATTGACAGATTGTTGATATTATTGACATTGGTTCTCAGTTAATAAGTAGTATGTTTAGAAATGGTAGTGGTACGGCCCACCCTGCTCGCTGTAACTTGTACATGTTTAAAATAAAAAATATGTCGTAGCCCCGACCCCCCCACCCTACGAGGTGGTAGGGGGTCCCTGCTCCATCTCCCCATCAGTTTGGGGGTCCCCGGCCTGAAAACGTTGAAGACCCCTGCCCTAGGGTGTGGGGGCGCTGATGATGCGGAGGGAGAAACACTGGACATGTTTAACTACTGTGCACTTTCTCTCTGCTAGCGTCCTGGCCAGGAACTCTACAGTCCCATCAGTAGGACATGCAAAGAAATATAGTTTTTTGAAAATGCCAATTACTTCAGCTGACAGTCTTATGGAACAGTATGTCTAGAGTGAATTACACAATGAGTGTAAGCATACAATAAGCTTAAATTCCAAGTGCAGTGATAAAAGCTGCACTGAATGCAAACAGAGCAGACATAAGACAGACGGGGGGGTAGTTCTTTCAAAGGGAGCAATATCCTTTCTTTTTTTGTGCTTTGTTTCAAACATTTCCTTGGCCCCAAAGTACTTCACAGCAATGCTGTCTGGAAATAAACTGTAGTTGTGTTTACTCTACTGTGGGCTACACTGCTTATGCAGTGCATTATATATGCTCACAAAATTATCGTATCCAAATCTTTTATAGTAAACAATGGCATGTGTGTCGTGTTATGATGCAATTATGTTATTGCATTGGCTTATTACTAACCTACGCACCATCCAGCAGCATGTGTTTTTCATGATCCTGAGATTCACAACACTGCACCACAATAGGAATAAAATGTATTTATATTGTTGCTGTTGAGGCGGAAACCTGGTATGTCCCAACGTGTTACCGTTCAGGAAATGCAAAAAAGAATGTGCGTACAAAATCCATTCAGTGTTATTATTATTTAGTCGCAAGCTCTTAATACATTTCATTGGTTAGATATTAACCCATTTAGACATAAGGCCGATTCTAAAAAATGCCCTCCAAAGCCTGACCTAAGTGTTCAGAAAAACTACAACTATATATATATTTTAAATACAAAACAATTGTGTTACTATACAGTATACTGTCATAGTAACAACAACACAAAATGTATTCCCGGCCTGAAGGTTAAAAACACAAAAAGGAGTTCCCGTCCTTAATAGGTAATAAAAAAACACTGATTTAACCAATTCCCACTTGGCGTCCCTATTTCAGGCTTGTATAGCTGAAAACTAGGGGTGTAACGATACATTTTAATAGCGATTCCATACATATCACGATACATGGTTGACGATACGATACATGGACGATATTGGTTCATTCATGGCGATACGATACGGTTCGATTTAATGATTTAAAATCGATATAGTAACTATTTAGCAAAGAAAATAAATCTGTGTGAAAGGTGTGGATAGTGCAGGTTTTTAAGGGAAACATGTATTATTATCGATATAAATAAGTAAACACAGTGATTATCTGCCAAATATATGGACATTGTATATTGACAAACTTGTACCTTGACATGAACCCAGAGATTACACACATTTATCGATAGACCAGTGTAGCTATATGGAAAGGAAAAGTAATTCAACCCCTCCTTTTACTTTTGTCTTCTTAAAAATACAAAATACAATGCACAAGTAGGTAGTATCGATACAATCGATTCTTTGCACTGCCGATACGATACAAAATAAAACGATACGATTCCATTTTAGCTGTTATCATTTCGATATACTTCGATTTTTTAAGTTAAAAATGATATTTCGATGCAGTTACTATATCGTTACACCCCTACTGAAAACCTTTCAAAAATATCAGGCCTACATTAAGCTCACAATGTGTCGCGTTGTATGTCACAAGAGATGAGCAATTTTTTTCTACTTTGGCACAACAGCATCATATTATGACGTATATACAAGGTTTCTGCCTAACGGCAACGATTATGTGGAGAACCCATCCGGATAGTTCTCCCTCACACGCATGCACCCCCAGATACCATCCCCTCTCCGTCTGCCTCTCTCTCTCTCTCTCTCTCTCTCTCTCTCTCTCTCTCTCTCTCTCTCTGTCTCTTCAGTCTGTTACTGTACCTTCTCCAGAAAGCAGAAACACAACACAACGAAGTGCAACACAGATAGCAACGCGCACGCATAACACGCAGAGTCGCGCGCACTACTTTCCATCCATCTTTGTGACGTGGCCCGGGACGAGAGACGCATGGATACAGTATCAAAGCTCGCGTGTATGTCTTGGAACCCGGCCGGGCCGGGGCAGCGCCAACCAGTTGCAAAAACAACGTTGTCACTGAGACGGAGTGGAGCCAGAGGCTCGCTATCGCTTTCGGTGTAGATTCTAACGCAGCAGAGTGGGGGCCTGCACACCGTCACCGCGACATCTGTTTTATACCGCATACACTGCAGATGGGACCCGGGGATGTCTGCAGCGGTGATTTAAACCCATTCAGAACGGGCACACTGTAATGTGTATCGTTATTTTATGTTTTAACTATTGAAAAATAGCAGATATACAAGCTCACAGCGCGGCACCGAGTGCCGCGCTGCGAGCTTGTAGATCTGCTATTTTTGAAAAATCTTGACAATTAGAATTTTTTGACCCGATTCTATAAGTGTCTTTTGAATCCTTCTAAGACTTTTTGAAAAACCTATGTTTCTATGTCAGCAATCTGGCCAGCCATCGTCAAAGAAAAGGTCCTTTTCACTTAACTGGAGCTCAGTTAGTCTGTTCTTGAGAGACTACTGTGTCAGTGGTTCTCAAACCTTTTCATGTGAAGGACCCCCAAAATGATATTTATTTGGCCACGGACCCGCATCTCAAAATATTTAGTTCCAGGGACCACCCAGAAGCAAAATTTGAGTTACAAACGTTCGCTTTGAAAATACATATATTCAAAGATTTGCACACATTTTCAGGACTTTTTCAAAAATAGCAGATCTACAAGCTCGCAGCGCGGCACTCGGTGCCGCACTGTGAGCTTGTAGATCTGCTATTTTTCCACTGGTTAAAGCATTCAATAATTCTGGGCCTAAATGGGTTAACGCTGCACAGCCACGAAGGCAGCCATTTGTTTAGTTGGCCTTTGTCTCAGACAGTCACTTGGGCGAAGACGAGTGCGTTTATTGGATAGATTGCGACGCAGGAATTGGGCCATGAATGAACGTCAACTTTGTTTCTATTAGCATTATTATCTGTGTATATTATATATGTACGTCGATGTACTTTTGCCTGCACACAGATGAGCGGAGCAAAAGCACATCTTTTAAGGAGGTGTCAGGTGGCAGTTGGAGCTGTTTGAGCGTTTCATAGTACAGCTGGGGCCAGAATGCTGCAAGGCAGCTCTGCGTGTCGGAGGCAGGCCCCTGGAGTGCATTGTGTGTGTGTGTGTGTGTGTGTGTGTGTGTGTGTGTGTGTGTGTGTGTGTGTGTGTGTGTGTGTGTGTGTGTGTGTGTGTGTGTGTGTGTGTGTGTGTGTGTGTGCGCGCGTGTGCGTGTGTGTGTGTGTGCGTGTGTGTTTGCGGGGAGGCGGTGGGTTTGTTCATGTGCAGTCATCTTGACTCAGATCAACATAACACGGCAAGGCCCTCACCTATATATATATAGGCTCACACACCAGCATCTGCATCAGCTGAACTGGTGTTTTGAGGCTATACATACCGTATACGTGTCATCATGCCCCCCAGCTCACCATTGCCCTTCATGGTGCCAGCGTGTTGACTGGAGATAAATAACCAACTAGCAGGTTGTGGGCCCCTTGAGCAGGGGTGGGAAAAGTACTCAAATGTTTTACATGTGTTTTGCAAAAGTTTTGCTGTAACAGGCCAATGTGAAAAGGGTGGCATTTGTTCCATGTCCTATTGAGAATGTGTGTGCAAATTTGCACGGAAATCGCAATCTGTGTTCATGATTTGAGACATTTTGTTGAAAAGGGAGCACTCTTGCAAACTTTGGAAGCCAATCTAAGCCAATCAGGATGGAATATATGCAAATCTGAAAGACCCGTTTCGTTTAATGGCTATAGAGATACCGTCTACCGATTTGCGTGACTTTTGGACAAAATCTCTACGAGTACTGTCCAAAATAGCTATGGACCAGAGCTATGTCCAAAAGTGTGTTTTGCACAAACCCGCCTCCTGGTTGCGCTATAACAGGCCCATGTGAAAAATTTAGGGCAGAAGTTCTGCTCTGGCACCCAGGGAGTGTACGTGTACGGTTTTGCTTTCATCGTGCCAACGGTGCCGGAGATTAGCTGTTCACAGGCTGAAGGACGGACGGACAGACAGACACGCACGTAGGGATGGGACGATATGAAAATGTCATATCACGACTGTGACAAAAGAAATCACGATTTACGATATTATCGTGATAATCAAAATCCATTATCCTGGGCCGGAACATTTGACAAAAAATAGCAGATCTACAAGCTCACAACGTGTCCCGGCTTGTAGATCGGCTATTTTTTGGCAAAGACATTTGATAGAAAGTGGGAAAAAAAGACTGTATCAAGTATGTATATTAAGTACCTTTTACCAATTATAGAGGGTTTAAGTGGTACCGGATATGCAGCTCGGCAAATAAAAGGTGAATTTATCACAGTGCATGACGGAGGACGATTTCACGATAAATTAAATCTCCACGAAACGATTATCGTGAGTGTTTTTTATCACGATAAACGATAATATTGCTTATCGTCCCATTCCTACACGCACACGGACGGACGGACAGGGGCGAAATCATAGTCTCGGCCATGCCTTTCGGCCTGGCGGAGACAATGGCGGAGACAATGAACGCTCACCAACCCGGTCACATAGAGCGGACAGAGAGAGAGAGAGAGAGAGAGAGAGTCTTATATCAACCTGGCAATAAATACGCCAACGAGATATGTGTGTGTGGTTTCATATTCACGAATGCCAGGGGCAAAGGCATTGGGATGCACAGTGTGAACCTCCATTTCACCTGACTTGAACCACACACACACACACACACACACACACACACACACACACACACACACACACACACACACACACACACACACACACACACACACACACACACACACAGTAAAAATAAACCAAGCCTTGAATAATAGCCCGCTGTCCTTAATAAGCGCAGAGTGTACTGCGGTGTTCAGGCAACTCACGTAGGCGAGTAACGCAGATTTCATGCTGTATACACACAAATACATACACCACACACACGTATACAAACAGGCCCAGCTACAGGCTACATTTACAGTATTCACATACATATTCACTTTTAATTAGTTGATCTCTGCTGTGGATTCTGTATGCATGCATACCTTAACCACTGTGGCAAAAATAACACCAGCAGCTGCTGGAGTGCTGGCTAATTTAGCAGTACATTGATAAAGGTCCTCCTTGCACACTGACCCTAGCTGAGAGAGAATGAAAGCAGGGACCCATTGGCGACAGCTGTGAAAAACTGAAAAAAATCGACCCATGTCAGAAAAACAAACAAAAAAAAAACGGACCAAATAAGGGTGGCAGTGTGCAAACGTGACTGACATAACGTGAGCTCGATTTTTTTTTATCGTGCTCCGAAATCTGCTCCTATATTCGTCCTAAAAAACGCAGCAATGTGCAAGGATCTTTAGATCTGGTAGTTTCACTGATAGTTTCAAGGGTATTTCTTTGCTATTGTAAGCATTGAAATGATGATTTTAAAGTGATAGTTCACCTATTTTTGACATGAAGCTGTGTGAAATACTTAAAAATAGATGAATCCACAAAACTAGCTTCATTTGTATTGTTGACCTATTTCTACCAAATATACCAACTTTCGTTCAACTTTGACCCCTCTGTCACATGGTACTATTTTTTGTGTCCAGTATCACTACGCCGCTGCAACATATTTCTCCAAAACAAGGTGCTTTGCAGGCAGCTGATCAGAACGAAACCTCACTCTATATGGTAGAAATAGGCCAACAATACAAATGACGCTAGTTTTGTGGATTCATCTTTTTTCAATGATTGGGCCACGCCAAATGGCCCCCACCCCATTGGAACTACTTAATATTCATTAGAAACTGACCAGAACTCTGACCACGGGACTCTGGTAATCAATTAATACATTTTTAACCACTGTTTTAATGGCAAGTATTTCACACAGCTTTATGTCAAAAATAGGTGAACTATCACTTTAAGGTCGCAACTACAGTATATTTTTCTTCTATTTGATACATTTTCTTGCCCGTACTGTACAGAAGTACACCAAGACCCCTTAACCATCAACAGTTTCACCCAAAAAAAAGTAAAAAACAGAATTAAAATAGATTGCCGATCTACAAGCTTACAACACGTTGCAGTATGACACATTGTGAGCTTAAAAAATACAACCGTTTATTGCTGGTCTTATTTGTATTTGGCTTATAATGATGACTTGCCCAAAAGTGGGATGCCAGGGTTAGGCTACCATTCCTTATCAAAACATCAAAGACAACCCACTTTCCCTTACCCCCGTCATCCCCGTCATCCCCCTCATATGGGCTAGCAGCAGAGAGTTTCTGTGTTGCGATCTCCCCCACCACAATCAGATTACACATTGAAAGTGGTATAATTACAGCTGTGGCTGATTAATGGGCGAGCTATAATTAGGGCTGTGAATATGGAGAGGTGGGGAGATGGGGTGCTTGTCTCCATGTGTTGGTATGTGTGTGCATATGCCTGCAGCATGCGTGTGTGCAAAATATGTGATATTCTCTGGCAATCAGTTCTTCGCACATTTTTACCTCGGGCGGCTAATGTAATCGTACTAAAATAGCCTCCTGAGTTTCTAGCTGTAGAGTTTGGACTGTATACAAACCAAAAGGAACTCACGAAGAGAACGTAATTAGCGGGTGATAAATGATCTGTAATAAAACATATTAGAATGGTTGAACAGTATGCGTACTTTTACAACAGGGCTTTATACAAAGCACTATTCATACCACACTCGAGTGTGCGTTGAACCAGAGTGAGATTTGAATACCTCACCCTGGCAGCACTAATGCTGTGTTCTGATCTACTGGGCTGCACATGGGATTGAACCCTTAAACCCTGGCAGTGCAGGTGTCATACTGTACTCATTGAGCTATGTAAGGAGTTGCTAATTTCTAGGGGTGTAACGATATAGTAACTATCGAAATATCGTTTTTAACTTAAAAAATCGAAGTATATCGAAATGAAAACAGCTAAAATTGAATCGTATCGTTTTATGTTGTATCGTATCGAATCGGCAGTGCAAAGAATCGATTGTATCGATACTACCTACTTGTGCATTATATTTAGCATTTTTAAGAAGAGAAAACTAAAAGGAGGGGTTTAATTACTTTTCCATTCCATATAGCTACACTGGTCTATCGATAAATGTGTGTAATCTCTGGGTTCATGTCAAGGTGCAGGTTTGTCAATATACAATATCCATGTATTTGGCAGATAATCACTGTGTTTACTCCATCCATAATAATACATGTTTCCCTTAAAAACCTGCACTATCCACACTTTTCACAAAGATTTAATTTCTTTGCTAAATAGTTACTACTGTATATCGTTGAATCGAATCGTATCGTATCACCATGAATGAACCAATATCGTCAACCATGTATCGTGATATGTATCGAATTGCTATTAAAATGTATCGTTACACCCCTACTAGTTTCCAATGTTAGTGGGTGGGTATCATCAACATCTGTCACAATGTACACATGATGCTGTTGGCAACAGATGACAATAATCTTTCCATTTTATTTGTAATATCTGTTTTCAAGCATCCAATCAGATAGTTATCCATCTGCAGTGAGTTTGACGCATAAACAAGGGGCAGGCATTCCAAACTGCATCGTTCCCGAGTAGGCTGGTGCCCACCGGTTTTTCAAATCGATTCAAAAATATCAGTCAAACCGTCGGTAATCTGTGGATAAAAAATGCGGATCAACATCGGACCTATTGGCAGTGATCAGGCTCCAATTTGCTTGTGATCCCACTTCATGGATCACGCCAGTTGACATCAAGTCAGAATGTGAAATCAAATTAAAAAAAGATAGTACAACTTAATGGGAACAGTGGTTGTCATAAAATGATTGTAACTCATCAAAGGAGCTACAAGAGTCTCTTACACTCTATCTCTTTCTCTCCACAGCAGAACTGGGAGCATCAGTGAAGAAGAATAACTTCATTTCCTTGGTACTTCGTATAAGGTAAGCACACATTTAATCCTAGAAATACAATAGACCAGTGTGCCATGAGACAAGACCAGATGTTTCATGGGATGTTATGACAATCACACATTATTACTGTGTTGCAATAACTCAGCAAAGGTTATGATTTAAGTTTTTTATTTGACTAGTTTTGTACTTTGTTCACACACAATATGCCATGTTGTTTTCAGGCTGATTCGTGTTTTTACCTATAACTCCACCGATCAGTGTAAAACATTGTATGCTCACTCCCAAGATGCCAAGGAAAAACCTTTGCCCTGCATTTTTCACATCTGCCTTTTATAGCGCCACCAGGAGCCTGACTTATGTAAAACACATTCTTTGATATTACTCCTACAGATTTTATCCAAAAATCACACAAATCTGTACACAGTATCTCTATAGTGATGTGATCAAGACAGATTTGTCAGATATTTCCTATTCTATCCTGATTGGCTAACATTGGCTTCCAAAGTTGGTAGGATTGGTCAGTTTTGAACAAAATGCCTCAAATCATGAATTTATCACCGTGCATGACGGAGGACGATACCACGATAAATTAAAATCTCCACGATACGATTATCGTGAGTGTTTTTTTATCGCGATAAACGATAATATCGCTTATCGTCCCATCCCGAGTCGTGGTATAGTGAGTCTGTTCGAATCCCTTGACCGGCCGAGGGAAATCTGGGTTCTTCCTCTTTCCCCCTCATAGAACAGAAATGGAGCACTATAGTTTTACTAGTTAAGTTTCAAATAAAGTTTTTTTTACCACCAAGTGTTTGGGGTAAAGAGCTCAAGCGGAATGACCTTCGTCTGAGACACATTTCGAAGCTCCAACTGTCATCTGCCTGAATAAATACACAAACAGTCTGCGGTGCAGACAAATAGTTGGGAGGCTGTTCAGAGAGATGGAGCGAGAAAAACGGGAAGGCAGGGGGGGGGCGCCGACAAGAGATCAAAATCGCAGGCAGAATCCCCAAAACAGAGATGAGATGCCTAGCCCATTTAGGCCGAGAATTATTGAATGCTTTAACCAGTGAAAAATAGCAGATATACAATATATATATATATATATCGTTTTCTTTGACGATGGCTGGCCAGATGGCTGACATAGAAACATAGGTTTTTGAAAAATTCTTAGAAGGATTCAAAAGACACTTATAGAATCGGGTCAAAATTTGAATGTTCACTTTTCAAAAATAGCAGATCTACAAGCTCGCAGCGCGGCACTCGGTGCCGCGCTGTGAGCTTGTATATCTGCTAGTACATCTGCTAGTACATCAAAAACCTGACATTTGCATATTGTGCACGCATGGGGCCGTTTGGGTACGCTCCAGGTGTTTAGCAACCCCCTATCACCACATGGCAGATCTCTTCCAGTCAGTGTGCATCAGCGATGGCTGGGAACCCAAGCAGAAAGGAAGGGCAGTGAAGGACGCCATTAGGGCTGTCACAATTAGTACATAATCGTCTAATCGCGATTATTTGACATAATCGCGATTATTTTTCAAAATTGTCATAATCGGTTCCATCTTCATATATTTTTTTAAAAGTAAAAAAATAGTGGAAATAGCAGATCTACAAGCTCACAACGCGTCGCATCGAGTTGTCAAATATGTCAGTAATTTATTTGTATATTTAGGTTATGTGTCATATCTACCATGTGCAACTTTAAGCCTAAAAGCCAAACAGAAATGTAATTGTCAACGACAAAAACACAATTAAATCGTTAATCGCAATTATTTGAGTTACAATTAATCGTCAAGTAAAATGTCATAATCGTGACCGCCCTAGACGCCATAGTGCAGATCCTTACTGGGCTACACAACCACTTGAACATAAGTGGCCTCCCAGAACCTCTCAAAAATATGAACTACTAGAAGTTTGCGGCCCTTTGGGCCGCAAAAAAAATGTTTTGAGAAAAAAAATTTTTTTTGAGAAAAAGATTGAGAAAAAAAAACTGGAAAAAAAAAGTTTTGAAAAAAAATAAAAAAAACGTATTGGTGATGCGATGACGTGGTGTATACGGATGTTACTGCGATTGAGGTGAAAGAGAAAAGTGGAAAGTTGTGAGCTAACTATTAGCTATTTTTGTGTGTGTGTGTGTGTGTGTGTGTGTGTTTGTGTTTGTGTGTGTGTTCTGGCTACGCCCCCCTCGGTTGAAATTGGATCCGCCGGTCCCATAGCTGGGAATACGAGCCAATGGACGGCAGTCACCGGTCACCATGGCAACGGGGGGCCAATGATAGAGTTATGGGCGGTATTATTCCCTACGTTCTGACAACTACCTATGCGTTCTGACAACTACCTGAGTTGGGGATGGTGTTTTCCTCTGGTGTTTCAGTCCGAGTGTATCAAAGGGTGCGTTCGGAAGGGTGCGGACCTCACCGGGTGGCGAGGTCACTTGGACTGCGCGGGCGTTTATCGTGGGCTTGCCCAGGCCTTACGGCCTGGGCATAAATATAACGATTGCATTCACCACGGCTTCGTAACTTCGCGGCGCTCTGGCGCGAAGAGCAGGACCAAGGTCCGCTGGCCTTCGCGCCGTTTGCAATGTCGTGGACAATAACTGTGACATCTAACCATAAAACGAGCGCTCTACCACACCCGGTGCGCATTTACGAACGCACCCTTTGATACACTCTGACTGAATCACCAGCAGAAAACACTCTCTCCTATGAGTTGAAGTGGATGTAAAGTGGGCGTGAATGGGCTTGGAAGTGGGATGCGGCTCTTAGAGGAAAGACCTCTGTTTAAACACAATAACCTTTACGTCAGGGGTCTTCAACGTATTCAGTCCAAGGACCCCTTAGTTGACAGAGAGAGATGAAGCAACATCCTGTTAATAGATTCCATATAGTTTCATCTTTTGACAGCACAATGACAGCACAATCGTCTGTGTATTTTAAATTCTTGAACCGTTAGTTAGTTAATAAACTTGACCTTTCACTCTGTACTTAGTCTGCTCTTTTTCCCCTCTACACCAAAGCACTTTGCCGAAAATAGACGAGGCGTTGTGAGCTTGTAGATCGGCTATTTTTGGCTAAACTTACATTTATCCCATCACAAGGCTGTTCTGCACCAGTCTAAGCTAACTATTGCAGAGCATTTGCTAGCCACCCTTGGGCTAAATGCCACCAGGCGTATTGCCTGGCAGATGACCACACTGTCCAATCTGTTTCTGCCAGGCATCTGTCAAGCTAATACAAATCACAGCCACCCCAGCTGGTTACGTTTTACAGTATTGGAACATTTCAGTTAGGGCTGGGCATTATATTGATATTGCATTATATTGATTTGGGATATGAGACTAGATAATATTGTCTGAGATTTTGGATATCATAATAACATCGTGACGCGGCATAGTTTGATCTTTCCCTGGCTTTAAAGGCTGCATTGCAGTAAAGTGATGACATTTTATGAACTTACCCGACTGTTCTGGCTATTCCGTTATTTGTCGTTACCCACTTAAATGCTATACAGGCATTACTGATGATTCTTTATCAAAGTGTATTCAAAAATCACACCCAGTGTGAAGCGAGCCGTGCCTTTTCATCATAGTGATGAAATTGCTGTCCTTGGTCGTGATTGGTGTACATGCCAATATGTCCTGTAAAGCTTGGCCAATGCCAAGCTTTGCGGGACATACGGACGGACATAGGGACATACACACAAAGCCAGATGTAGGAGCGGTTAGCATCGCTTAAAAATCTCATTGTGTAAGCAGTAAGCACTCATTTGTGAAAGCACCAGTCGTACTGCACCCACAATATTGTCACAATAACTACGGTATATCAAGGTCTTTCTTGGATTAACAAAGACCTAAAGTGTTTGGTTTGAACCCATAGCAGAGCACCATGACAGATTGTTCTCCATAGGTGATGTTGATATAACCACAGGCTCTGCTATCCCTCCCGAACCCATCTCAGTGTGTCCTCTTCTATGCACGCACACACGCGCGCACGCATAGACATACACCCCACTTACTTCATAGATGTCCATCTGCTCTCGCTGTAAAGGTGTGAGATGGTAGGTTGCATACTAATATGAATACCACAGTGAAGTTATTGCTATATTTTTGCTTGTGCCATGACTTTTTATAGTTAAATACGTCTCGCTGTGAGGTGGGTGGTGTTTTTCTTTCTTCGGTACCAAGCATTGAATCTGTGCTGCAAAGTATCAGCATATGAAATTGATAAGCCAATACATTTCCAGACTAAGTCGTTTGTCATCTTGACTGCTTTGTCCTCGTATGCCCAATGTCATATTTCTGGCCCCCATCGTCTGTCTGAAAGCAGCCTCTCCTCCATGCCATTCTCTCACTTTCCCAGCCAACATAAATCCCAGCTCCACTAGCTAGCCAATTATCTTCTATTATACACTTAGCCCGGGTGAAACTGAATTAGCATAAATTGCTGTGAATGCACCCCACCGAAAGAAAAATAACCGCTGACTTTCGTCACAGGGAGCAGTGGAGCAAACAAGCATGTCAAATGATCCTAATCACTCATTATTTATCATCACAGGTGGAAAAAGTACTCACATTCTTTACTCAAGTAAAAGTATCAATACTGCAATATAGAAATACTCAGTTACAAGTATAAAAAGTCTGGAATTCAAAATGTACTTGAGTAAAATTAAAAAAGTATTGGCATCATAATGTACTTAAAGTACCTAAAGTAAAAGTACAAAATGTTTGAAAATAGCCAAGGAATAAAATAGGGCTAAAGTGGATTAATGTGTGTTTTATAAAATTATAGTTTACATCTGCAAAGTAACTAGCAACTCAAGTTTTCAAATAAATGTAGTGGAGTAAAAGTACAATATTTGAATCCAAGATGTAGAGGAGTAAAAGTATTGGAAATTGGAAATACTCAAGTAAAGTACAAATACCGCAACATTGTATACTAAGTACAGTACTTAAAGGAGTAGTTCACCACAATGTTCATAATAAAATAGCAAAAAAAAAATCTATTCAGTCTGGGTCTCATAGGAGAGCTGTCAAATCCTTTCTACCGGTGACATCATCGTTTGACAAAAAAAAAGTAAATAATATTTTTGAAAAAAAAAAAAAAAACACTTTTTCAGGAATAGAAAGCCTGCAGTTTCTATTAGCTTGCATTTCCCATTGATGATGTCACCGGTAGGAAGGATTTGACCCACCCACAGCTCTCCTATGAGACCCAAACTGAGTAGGATTTTTATTTTATTTTATTTTATCATGAACATTAGTGAGGACCTATTATATGAAGATGGTTGAAAAGTGGTGGAGTGCCCCTTTAAGTAAATGTACTTTCCACCACTGTAAACGAGCATGTCAAATGATCCTAATCACGTATTATTTATCTTCCCCAAAGACGTCCGACTCTCTGTCCTGACCGGAATGCTAAAATGTGTGTTGGAATGCAAGTTGTGCCTCCTTGGGGGTTCTCCAGGACACATTCCTCCTTGGGGGTTCTCCAGGACACATTCCTCCTTGGGGGTTCTCCAGGACACATTCCTCCTTGGGGGTTCTCCAGAACACATTCCTCCTTGGGGGTTCTCCAGGACACATTCCTTGGGGGTTCTCCAGGACACATTCCTCCTTGGGGGTTCTCCAGAACACATTCCTCCTTGGGGGTTCTCCAGAACACATTCCTCCTTGGGGGTTCTCCAGAACACATTCCTCCTTGGGGGTTCTCCAGAACACATTCCTCCTTGGGGGTTCTCCAGAACACATTCCTCCTTGGGGGTTCTCCAGGACACATTCCTCCTTGGGGGTTCTCCAGAACACATTCCTCCTTGGGGGTTCTCCAGGACACATTCCTCCTTGGGGGTTCTCCAGGACACATTCCTCCTTGGGGGTTCTCCAGAACACATTCCTCCTTGGGGGTTCTCCAGAACACATGCCTCCTTGGGGGTTCTCCAGAACACATTCCTCCTTGGGGGTTCTCCAGAACACATTCCTCCTTGGGGGTTCTCCAGAACACATTCCTCCTTGGGGGTTCTCCAGAACACATTCCTCCTTGGGGGTTCTCCAGAACACATTCCTCCTTGGGGGTTCTCCAGAACACATTCCTCCTTGGGGGTTCTCCAGAACACATTCCTCCTTGGGGGTTCTCCAGAACACATTCCTCCTTGGGGGTTCTCCAGGACACATTCCTCCTTGGGGGTTCTCCAGAACACATTCCTCCTTGGGGGTTCTCCAGAACACATTCCTCCTTGGGGGTTCTCCAGAACACATTCCTCCTTGGGGGTTCTCCAGAACACATTCCTCCTTGGGGGTTCTCCAGAACACATTCCTCCTTGGGGGTTCTCCAGAACACATTCCTCCTTGGGGGTTCTCCAGGACACATTCCTCCTTGGGGGTTCTCCAGAACACATTCCTCCTTGGGGGTTCTCCAGAACACATTCCTCCTTGGGGGTTCTCCAGGACACATTCCTCCTTGGGGGTTCTCCAGAACACATTCCTCCTTGGGGGTTCTCCAGAACACATTCCTCCTTGGGGGTTCTCCAGAACACATTCTCCTTGGGG
This sequence comes from Nannobrachium achirus, assembly GCF_963921795.1. Taxonomy (NCBI): domain Eukaryota; kingdom Metazoa; phylum Chordata; class Actinopteri; order Myctophiformes; family Myctophidae; genus Nannobrachium; species Nannobrachium achirus. The sequence goes on from NC_137829.1 coordinate 36,399,494, forward strand.
GTTCTCCAGAACACATTCCTCCTTGGGGGTTCTCCAGAACACATTCCTCCTTGGGGGTTCTCCAGGACACATTCCTCCTTGGGGGTTCTCCAGAACACATTCCTCCTTGGGGGTTCTCCAGAACACATTCCTCCTTGGGGGTTCTCCAGAACACATTCCTTGGGGGTTCTCCAGAACACATTCCTCCTTGGGGGTTCTCCAGAACACATTCCTCCTTGGGGGTTCTCCAGAACACATTCCTCCTTGGGGGTTCTCCAGAACACATTCCTCCTTGGGGGTTCTCCAGAACACATTCCTCCTTGGGGGTTCTCCAGAACACATTCCTCCTTGGGGGTTCTCCAGAACACATTCCTCCTTGGGGGTTCTCCAGAACACATTCCTCCTTGGGGGTTCTCCAGAACACATTCCTCCTTGGGGGTTCTCCAGAACACATGCCTCCTTGGGGGTTCTCCAGAACACATTCCTCCTTGGGGGTTCTCCAGAACACATTCCTCCTTGGGGGTTCTCCAGAACACATTCCTCCTTGGGGGTTCTCCAGAACACATTCCTCCTTGGGGGTTCTCCAGAACACATTCCTCCTTGGGGGTTCTCCAGAACACATTCCTCCTTGGGGGTTCTCCAGAACACATTCCGTGAAGTTCTGGGCTGCACACTTTCTCTCCAATTAAGAGAAAGGTGGCAGGCTAATCACTCACAGGTCGAACTTGACATTTGCAGCTACAAGCTCTTTGACACCTTTTGTGTTCAACGGAAATGACTTGTTGTTTAAACACTTAAGCTCGACATGCTGCGGACAGATCATTCGATGTGTTGTGAGCTTGTAGATCTGCTATAGTGGATATGGATATGGATATATATATATATATATATATATATATATATATATATATATATATAATACACAATTTTCCAACATCCCATCGTGCATTTCGCAGAAGTTGCACGGAGCTTCCGGCGCCGCAGCCGAGTGTGATCTACAAGCTCACAACGGTTGCATCTGCGACGCGACGTGAGCTTGTGTGTCTGCTGTTAACCGGAAGTGCGGTGCAAAGAAATCTCCAGTAAATTCCTGCGGAAAGAGGTGGATATACAGTATATATGAGAAACCAGATTCATTATGTGCTTCTCATTACCAAACAGACACTTTTCTTCCATAATTATGCATAATTGTAATAACAGTGTTGCTCTCACGAGCAGGTCTACAACCCCACAACGCATCACATCTGCAACACACTGTTTGCTAGTAGATCGGCTATGTTCGACGAGTGACACGTCGTATGATGGAGTATAAACTGTCAATCTGTTGGACAATCGGACCAACGGAGATGGTGGCGGTGAAAAGTTCAGATGTATTATGGTTTCACATGTCTCTTCAAAGAGCTGGCGAATCACCTGTGGTTTCAGTTTAACCCATTATTGAATGCCTTAACCAGTGAAAAATAGCAGATATACAAGCTCACAGCGAGCTTGTAGATCTGCTATTTTTGAAAAAGTCGTGAAAATGTGTGCAAATCTTTGAATATATGTGTTTTCAAAGCGAACGTTTGTAACTAAAATTTTGCTTCTGGGGGGGTCCCTGGAACTAAATATTTTGAGATGGGGGTCCGTGGCCAAATAAATATCATTTTGGGGGTCCTTCAAATGAAAAGGTTTGAGAACCACTGACATGGTAGTCTCTCAAGAACAGACTAACTGAGCTCCATTTAAGTGAAAAGGACCGTTTCTTTGACGGTGGCTAGCCAGATTGCTGACATAGAAACATAGTTTTTTTTCAAAAAAAACTTAGAAGGATTCAAAAGACACTAATAGAATCGGGTTAAAATTCTAATTTTCACAATTTTTCAAAAATAGCAGATCTACAAGCTCGCAGCACGGCACTCTGTGCCGCGCTGTGAGCTTGTATATCTATTTTTCAATAGTTAAAGCATAAAATAATGATACACAATATAGTACCCGTTCTGAATGGGTTAATTGCAGTGTAATGTCGCAAGCTGTTTTCAATCAGTTTTGAGTCCCACCATGATAAGTGTGTGATAGTGTTTTACTTATTGGTTCTGACAGGCAAATGTTGGTGGGCTCCTTTGATTGTGTTTTGCCCCGTGGTTGTCAGCTGTTTTTAATTAATCTGCGTCTCTTGACATCCGTTGGTCGCCCATTCTTTCCGTGACGATCCATATTCCCTTCACCACCAAATCTCTTGATCTATTTTCGCCGAATGTTCACCTATTATGATATGCCTGGAATAAGGATGCTGGGGTTCAAGTGGTCACGAACACTACTATGTACTAGCCTATATTGTCATGTTAAAATGTGGACACGATTGAGACATACTGTTGTAGACGTTCATGAACACACACAAACTCTATGATCACGCCAATACCAATCTCCAGTAGGTCAGGGGTTTTCAAAGTGGGTGACGAGGCACCCTGGGGTGCCGCGACGGCAGTCCAGGGGTGCCGCGAGATAATTTGATAATATTTGGAATTCATTTGGACACTTGAAAAGATATTTAGTATCATTTTAAACTGAAGTACAAAGTTATTTTCAGTCAGTTCTAACCAAAATGGCTGTTATCTCAACGTTTTCCTCACAACATAATCACTAAAATATCGCCACTGTCGGGCAGAAACCTCGTATCTCCAAGTTTCAAATGTGTACGTCTTTTGGTAAAGCAAAGCCCTGCTTCATCATACAAGACTGTCGCACAAAACTAGTGAAAACAGCCGATCTACAATATGCTGTTTTCACTAGTTTAGTACATTTTAAAGACGATAAATACAAAACGAACGGTTTTGGACATACAAGGTTTCCACCCGACAACGACGATACAGTGGGTGACAGAAATTTCCGTCGCCACAGGTGGCTGTAGGTACCTCTGGCCACCCACCGTTCTCTCTGGAGATGGGTGTGTCTAAAATTAGGAGGTAGTCCCTTCAGATTATCTTCTGCAATACAGTTAAGTGGACACTAGATGGCATAGCAGAGCAATTAGTTTAACTACATTGCTGGGGGATTGAAATGAACCACACAGAGTAATTATACTATAGAGTAATTATACTTTAAATGGTGTTTAAAAATACATTTTGGCATAGGACTTTTTCATTAAATGTTAATTAAATGTCTCATTTGTATTTGTAAGGGTCCATTTAAAAATAAACACTGGGTAATTTTTGTTTCCTAGATTTAGTTTTTCATTATTATTTCAAAACATTTTCAAATCATTACCAATAATTTCATGAAGAAGAAACTAAGAAATCACATACATTATAAAACAAGTGTTTAAGAAGTTGTGAAAAATAGCTGATCTACAAGCTCACATCACAAAAGCAACATGTTGTGAGCTGCTGTTTTCTCTAGTTTGTTCCCGGGCAAACATATAATTTCTCTTTGGGGTGTGGAGCTAAAATGTTTGGGAACCACTGCCCTAAAATAACTCACAGTTAACTCAGAGTCCCTGGAATCCACTTTGAGACACTGTTCTACAGTATAACCCAGTGATTCTCTATTATTATTATTTAAATGACATTGTCTCATATTGTTTTTGTTTATTCCTTTACGTGTGTTTACAAACACATGCAATAAAGGCTATACCTTTACAATATAGAACTCAATTGCAGGTAATTGGTATTCAGAATTTGCTTTAAGTATAAAAATGTTGGCGCTCAGTCTCTGCTCCTGTGTGGAGGGGGCCAGTGGGGGGTAATTCCCTTTGTTATTTATGCTATTCGCCTAACACCTTTATGTGGTAGCCTACTGCATTCAGTCTCTCTATCATGGATTGCCATGTCCAATAAGTTTTAGGCTTTATTGGCATGAGAAAGCATATGTTTACCGTACATTGCCAAAGCAAATTTGGTGTACCATTAAAGCAAGAATATTGTAGTCATATGTAGGCCTACAAGTAAAATGCCATGGAATTCAATCCTGCTGCAGCTGCTGCTATCATACTCATAGAGCGCTCTCTAGTCTCTGCCTCTCTGTTCTCAGTGGAGGAAAACAACATGTTCTCTCTCAGCTCTCTCACATTTTCTATAATTATATTCAGAATTACTGCTCATTCGGGATAAAAATGCTCAGCTAACGACTAACTATGATTTAATATATGTTCCCAAAATAGGGATGCTATATGGTTAACTCATTCCCTGCCAGGCCCGATAGTCCCGAGATTATTCCAATGTCTTTCCCCGCCAGGCCCGATAGTCCCGAGAATTTAAAAAAAAAAAAAAATTCAAAATTTTTTTTTCAAAAAAAAATTTTGACCCCCAAAAATGGAGTAGGCATGATAGCAATCGCGAAATTGCATGTTTAACCCCCATACAACCCCCATACAACTCAGGTAGCAGACCTCCAAGCTCACAACAGTGTAAAACATAATGGCTGCTATCTCATGAATGCCTGAACGGATTTCCATTCGGATTTTTTTGTTTGAAAGCTGTGAGCAATGTGGACACACGTGGTGCATTATCTAGGCATGGGTGTGCATGATCCGTGCACACCCAATTACATGGAAGTCTATGGAGACGAATGGCAGGTGGGAGTACGGAGGTATGTTAAAATGGCGGTCAATGTGTTAATGGACAACGATTAAAACAAGCCCAACAACTCTCATGGTGTTCCTTGGGTATATTTTTAGTTGACAGTGCACTACCAGTGAACTGTAGGCTACTGTCATGTACCTTTTCCTATGCAAGCCCACTTTCACTTTCACACCAGAAGCCTCATAGCCCCATGAAGACAAAGCCAATCATTTGCATTCCTTCACTAGTGGTGTAGTGTTTCAACCCAGTCCTACTGTGAGGAGAAAGACACTGGACCAACTCTGCCAATATATAAATACACTTTTGTTTAGGTGCTAGTAAGTCAAGTCATTATCTTTTGAGCAGTGGTGTAAAGTAACTAAGCATATTACTTAAGAACTACAATTTTGAAGTATTTGTAGTTTACTAGACTATTTCCAATACTTTCACTACACTACATCTGGGAGCCAAATATTGTACTTTTACTCCACTGCAATTACTTTAATTAGTTATTGCAGATATAAACGATTATATTGTAACACATACATTAATACATTATTTCCACATTTTAAAACTAGGCATAAATAGCCTATCTACAAGCTCACAATGCGTTGCATTGGGACACATTTTGAGCTTGTATATCTGCTTTTTTCCAAACAATTTGTACTTTTACTTTTGGTACTTAAGTATTTTGATGCCAATACTTTCATACTTTTTGAATTATGTACTTTAACAGAGTATTTCTACATTACAGTATTGATACTTTTATCCCTGCACTGGGTTAGATGTGTTCTCTGTGAAAAACCCTCACCACAACAAAATTTGATTACTTTTTCCACCACTGGGTATGAGGGCAAATCAGTGATCCAATTCTCCCCCGCTCATAAGTGAAACCTGTTTTACCAAGTATTTGCATTCATTGGTGTGACTATACAGCAGGTCTTGCTTAGTATTTCCCCAAGTGGCATGTAAAAAATATAGTAATACATGGGCTAAATAATTTTAGGAACACAATGAAAAGTTATCAAACGTTTTCTTTAATAATGTTATATGAGGTCAATGAGGAGGCTATAATAAAATGTACTACTACGTCCTATTTGCACTGTATTTTTATGAACTATGTCAGTGTTTCTCAAACTTTCAAATTTCCAGGTCTCCCCTTAACTTAGGGTGACCATATTTTCAGCCACTCAAACCGGGACGCAAAACACTGTTGCCTAAAACTGGGACCCTAAAAGCAATGCGCACGTTACCGCGCACGCGCGTGCCCATTCTCTAACGTTCGTGCACACACGCACCGCAGGGTTGCAAACAGGCAGTGAGTGATTGACAAACAGCCTCAGCGTTGAATTCAGACACACAATGAATTTGTTCCTTTTTTCTGATTGGTTAGGTGAGCATGTTTTCATGAAAAGAACATGATAAATGTCTATGCAACCACTGAAAACAGCTACTATTATTTTAATTCTGGCGAAAACCGGGACAGTTTTGCAGTGAATGTTGAAAATCGGGACATATTAGTGTTTTAGGGGGTCATTACATGAGGTCGATTTTTTTGTAGACGATAGTTTTTACTATTGATTCGGCCATTTTGACACACGGAGACGCGGTTTCATGACCCTAACCGATACTTTTCCGAATTCGGCTCTGAAAGTGCATTTCTGCGGTTTCGCATCAGTTTCGCAACGGTGTAATATCGGAATTCGGCCGTGAGGGAGAGTGCGATGATGTCATAGCACCCCCTCCTCTGCTCCCCTTCCCCTGCTGCATATAAGTGTCAGTCTGTCAGACTAACCGAAAATGTATTATTATTATTTGTGTTGTTGTAGGCCTAATTAAAACCCAGAAAATAGCCCAGTGATCTATTAGCACAAACCTCATTTGAAAAATGTCAGGAGTAGTCTATATGAAAGCCTTTTAAAAATGTCTAATTACGCACAAGTCGTCGCACCTGGGCTGGTACCCTAGCTGGCCTGTCGGAGTTGCAACAGCTCTCCTCTCCGCAAAGTTAAATTAAACCATTAGGCTATGGTATTCCATTCTAAGCAATTTTGCGATTAATGACTATTTTGCGTCCCCCTTTTTCAACTTCTCACCAAAAAATACTGGATTAATTCTTCATGCACCGCGCCACATCACAGACGCAGCGGACTTCAGGTAATGAGTGAGTTATTGTAATATGCTGAGTCTTGCTGACAGACAGACAGACAGACAGACAGACAGACAGACAGACAGACAGACAGACACAGACAGACAGACAGACAGACAGACAGACAGACAGACAGACAGACAGACAGACAGACAGACAGACAGACAGACAGACAGACAGACAGACAGAATAAACATAACTGTCCAGTCAGTCAGAGACCATCACAAAAACTTCCTCCATATCCTCGCTCCCTCTCCTCCAGTCAAAGAAATCATGTCGCTTTTTCTCTCCAGTGCGTCTAGCCTCCTCTTAAGGCACGCATGTTGCTTCCAAACTAGGCAATTTACTTAAAGCCATAACGGAAGGCTATGATTGTGACTTCCAGTGAAATAACAGACTGCCAGTGGCGTATGGCGTCAGTTCATTAATTTATTCCGTTAGTTTATTTTGCAACGGCGACGGCACATCATCCTCCATTGCGCCGCATCCCAGTGCAGTGCGTCAGTTCAGTAAGAGCTAAGGTATGGCAACATGACTGTTGTCTGGTCTTGCACGTGCAAGGCACGCATGCAAGACAGTCATGTTGCCAATACTTAGCAACAGGCATGATGAATTTATTTTAAGAAGTACATTTTATTATTTTCCCTTGTAATCAAGGTATGGTAGACTACCATACCCATATGTGCCTCTGTAGGCTAGCCTACTCCGTTAGTTGCCTCGCATGGTGCGTTATACTTCTGTGTTGCAGCTAGAAGACAGAACTCACTTAATATAGCCCATCCCCGTAGATAATGTCCAGAAATATGCTCCATAGGCTATAAATGTTCCGACCTTCATCTTCCAGGTGACTTTTGTTGGTGTTTCACTTCACCTCGCTAAAAACCTCCTTTTGCGGGACTCATTGAATATGCGAACAGATGATAATAATATGGATTTGGGAGCATAGCCTAATTACAAAGCATGTCTCATTAAAAACAATATAGGCCTATATTTTATAGTTGAAGGGTAAATACACAGTATAGGCCTATGTAGGCTGGGAACATGACACATTTTGCTTGAATTCATGCGTTGTCAACTTGTAGTATAAACACAGAAAAACGAACCAACAACAAGGTGTAAACGCGACGTTTTTTGGGTAATAAATCCAAAACGAGACCGGCAGCGTTTCCAATCGTCCTGGTATAAAGACCCCCTTAGAGATATTTGTCGGGACACGCAGCTGGACACGCAGCTTGAAAATGGTACTGTCCCGGGTAAAACGGGACGTCTGGTCACCCTATACTCTGACTGACTCTGATTAGATGATTTCCCAGGACACAAACTGGTGAAAACAGCTGATCTACAAGCTCACAAAACTGAGCCAAAATAGGAGTATAAAGACAACTTTATAAGTAAAGTTATCCCTTAAAGTTTATAAAGAAACTGTATGTGCTCAGAGACTAAACCAAGACAAGAGCCTTTTTAAGTAAAATAGCCATTTAACAGTGTAGTTGTTTGACACTGTTGACAGACAGCACGTCATGTTTTGAAGCAAATGGGTCAATGCAAAGAGAAACCCGGGCTGTATGAGGTGTGAAGAGGGGGAAGGGGAGTCTAGCACCTTAAGATACTGTGGAATCAGGGCACCCGGTGGCCTACTGGTCAAGGCGCATACCACTTAAGGGCCATTTATAGTTACGTATGGTTGATTTTGTGTACGTTTGGGGTCGAGACAGTACGTACGGTAATTGCGTTGACATTCATACTGACCGTACGGTCTCTGTGTACAGGGTTCAATAAAGCCTATATGTACATACTATATCCACTAGATGGCACCCACATGCATCTTCCCAATGAGCAAATGCAACATGCTACATAAGCCTACATTGTTGACAGAGAGGTTTATAGACACCCTTGGAGGATACACTCGGATTGAACGACACTAACCATCGGCGCTAGTCACTGTGCTGTCCGGGTATAATATAAAAAGGACTGGAGAATGGATGAGCATGGACACATGCCGTTGCGAACGCCTAGAGCGTGATCTCAATGGGGGCGCCGCCGACAGTTAATGAGCCACGGTAGCCACCCAAACCGACCCAAAACCGCAAAAATCGCGTGCACGGGAGTGGAGAGAGACGCATTCGAGAGAGCTCAGCTGGTAGAGAGCGCTGATTAGGCTGACATGCGGGTCTGCGTCCACGCCGTCCAGCCTGTTCACTGTTCAGCGTGTACTTGTGATTTTTTTGTTTGTTTTTTTACTTCCTCCTACGAAATGGATACAAGAAAAAAAGACGAAACATTTCTCCCTCTACTGCCCCCACGGTTGACACAAGTTCGCCACGGGTAGTTCATGTGTACGTACGTTCTTATCGGTTTTCATCCGTCGGGTTGAGTGTTGTCCGTAAGGTTACGGAGACAATCAATTACGTCCGGACGGCCGGAGGAACCGGATTAAATCACTCTCCCCCTCCGTTTCTTGCGTTTCTTGCGGTCCTTATGTACTACTATGCATGGTACTTTAGGCACCGCCACACAACGTTTGCCGCATGTCACTCCCCATTTCTCTCCCCATTTCCTGTCAGTCTACTATCAATAAAGGCATAAAAGCCAAAAAAGAAAAGACATCTTTAGATACTGTGGAATCCTTTCATTAATGGAAAAGTCCATTAAATAACAGATTAAAAGTTTAATAAGAAAAATACATTGTACAGGGGTCTTCAATGTTTTCAGATCAAGGACCCCTTAGTTGAGAGAGAGAGAGAGATGAAGCAGGGACCCCCACAACATTTTGTACCTCAACCTCTGTACTTAGTCTGCTCTTTTTCCCCTCAACACCTAAAGTCTTTGCCGAAAATAGCCGATCTGCAAGCTCACAACGCCTCGCAGTGTGAGGCGTTGTGAGCTTGTAGATCTGCTATTTTGTACTCTAGGATTCAAGTGGTTAATATAAAGGTTTCTATCACACAAAGATTTGGAGGACCCCTAGTAGTAACTCTGAAGACCCCCTAGGGGTCCCAGACCCCCTGTTGAAGACCCCTGCACTAATACAAATTAAATCAGTGAGGAAGAAATAACATATTGCTTTAGATTGTTCTTAAACATTGGCAAGGATAGTGATGCATCTATTCTAAATGAAGGCCTCTAAATTTGATGAATGATTTATGTTTACAACAAAAAGGTAAATTAAAATCATCTCTTTGCCTTGTGGGGTAGGAGTGAATGTTAGAAGTAACAAATGAATTGTTTGCATCTATCTAAATTTAAACATAATAAAGAAGTTTGAAAAACATTTAAAGAGAGGAGAATGGCTATATGTAACTGAATACATATAGTATTAATCTGTTGTTTCAAGTTTAAATGTTCATCTAGAAAACTAAAAGGCTCTGTCAACTTTAGAATTCAGAAAGATATCAACAGAGAGAGAAATCTGCTTGCTTAACTCCCTTGCTCACTAAAAAAAAGCGCCTCCCCCTGGCTGAATAGCCACACTACACATTGAAATAAGAGACAATATAGCCAGGGGGCGCGGCTGAGAAAATCTGGGGGAGTGGCTGGAGAGGTACCTATAGCCACTGATAGGGACAGAGAGGTGCCCTTTTGAAGCTCCTGACGTAAAAAAACGTCACCCACTGTATGCTATAAATATAAGGAGCTGGGAGTGAAAATTATAATGTAGGGGTGCCTCGGATTAAAAACATATTTATGGGGTGCCCCGAGACAAAAACTTTAGGAACCCCTGCATTAGGTCACAGAAGGGCAGACAGAGAGCCTGATTTATAAACACACACACACACACACACACGCACACGTTTCCCTTTTTCTCCCATTAATATACATTTTTAATATAATGGATTTTGTTATCAAAAACATGGCATATTGGCATCACACCTGTGCACACAGCATGTTGGTTACATAGTGCCAGACCCACCAGCTGGGACCTTTGGAAATGGTTCTCATTCATGTGTTTGTGTGTGTGTGCGCACACACGTGTGTGTGTGCGTGTGTGTGTGCACTCTAGAGTAATGATTCTACCAGGTGCTGTATCCTTTTAATTATTTCAGTGATCTAACAGAGATGAGTATTGATTAGACTAATGTCCCAGTGATGTTTATTGCCTCCATTACCTAATAGTGCATGCGTGTGTGTGTGTGTGTGTGTGTGTGTGTGTGTGTGTGTGTGTGTGTGTGTGTGTGTGTGGGCCAGGTGGTTTTGTGAATGACCGTATGAATACATGTATTCATCTGAACCCTTGTGTAGTGTCCCTTTCCTGGGCCTGTCATATGAGGATAACATTCAGCAAAAATAGTCGAAGGTTTGGCTGTTTTCGGTGAAGAGATTTTGGTGTAGAGGGTGGCGATATTATCGTTTATCGTGATAAAAAACACTCGTATCGGGGAGGTTTAAATTATCGTGATATCGTCCTCTGTCAAGCACTGAGATCAATTCACCTTTCATTTGCCGAGCTGCATATCCGGTACCATTTAAACCCTCTATAATTGGTAAAAGGTACTTATAATATACTTCTTTTCTTCACTCTCTATCAAATGTCTTTGCCAAAAAATTGTCGATCTACAAACGTGTAAATCGGCTATTTTTTGGCAAATGTTCCGCCCCAGGATAATGGATTTTGATTAACGTGATAATATCACAATAATCGTGATATAAAATGTTCATATCGTCCCATGCCTAGTAGAGGGTCCCCGTGAGGATGCTGGTCAACACAGTATACAGGGTTATGTGGTTATTCTGAATTATCATTACTTTGATATTAACCCATTTAGGCCTAGAATTATTGAATGCTTTAACCCGTGAAAAATATCAGATATACAAGCTCACAGCGTGGCACCGAGTGCCGCGCTGCGAGCTTGTAGATCTGCTATTTTTGAAAAAGTCTTAAAAATGTGTGCAAATCTTTGAATATAATGTATTTTCAAAGTGAACCTTTGTAACTCAAATTTTGCTTCTGGGGGGGTCCCTGGAACTAAATATTTTGAGATGGGGGTCCGTGGCCAAATAAATATCATTTTGGGGGTCCTTCAGATGAAAAAGTATGAGAACCACTGACGTAGTAGTGTCTCAAGAACAGACTAACTGAGCTCCAGTTAAGTGAAAGGGACCTTTTCTTTGACGATGGCCGGCCAGATTGCTGACACAGAAACATAGGTTTTTCAAAAAAATCTTAGAAGGATTCAAAAGACACTTATAGAATCGGGTAAAAATTCAAATTTTCAAGATTTTTCAAAAATAGCAGATCTACAAGCTCGCAGCGCGGCACATAAAATAACAGCGCACTTTCTTTCATGCGTCCCCCTGCCAAACGTATGTGTAAATCGCAGCCTTCGCCCGCTGTTGAACATATGTGCACGTTGTTGTGCACAGTTGACTGCCAGTGAGACCTCCCAGCCAAGAGATGAAAAATTGACGAGAGAGTGCGACAAATCAAATAGATTCCTCATGAATGTTACAGTACATGCGAGGAAATGACCGGAAATTTCACTTGCGTTTTCATTTTCAAAGCAGTCAAATGGAGTATTAAGTACGCACTCAGGGGTTAAAGTTCTCAGTCCTGGGGACTGATTTCAGTTTTGAGGATTCCATAGGGGCTATTTCTGAGATCAGTGCAGATCTGCAAAAAATTAATAAATAAGGGGGAAGTGTAACGATGGCCGCGGCGTGAATGACAGTCGTCAAAACGCTAGTCAAGTGATCTCCAAACTAAAAGCAGTTATAATTTCAAGATATGAGTATTTGAATTGACCAGACTAGCATAGAATACAACAGAACTTCAGAAGATACTTCTATAAAATGAAGCATGGATTGGCACACACACATTCAGTGAAGGCAGTTCAGAACTATTTGGGGTGAAACACCCCAAATATTGGTGTGCGTTGCACGTGCCATGTTTCTAAAGTCACTTATTGGGACAGTCTTGGGATTTTTTGGGGCTTTAACCCCTGCGCACTATGCTACCAAGGGGCAAGTGGTAATCTGTGTCCCTTGACACACCGTTGGTTGTCGATTCTTTCCGTAGCGATCCATATTCTCGTAGCCACTTAACCAGTGGTCTTCAACGTTTTCAGGCCAAGGACCCCTTAGTTGAGAGAGAGATGAAGCGGGGACCCCCCACAACCTTTTTGTAGATTCCATGTGATTTCATCATTTGACAGTAACCATCAGCGTATTTTGGATTCATGTCAATTTGTGATTTCAGATATTTAACCACTTGAACTTGAACATCATAATCGTTTCCATGTTGTTGAACATTTTTCATATATTTCTTTCAAGTAAAAAAAAATGTGAAAATGGCAGATCTACAAGCTCACAACGCATCGCGACGCGTTGTGAGCTTGTAGATCGGCTATTTCCACTATCAATGTTCTTTTTATAGTATAAAGTTAAAAGTATAAAGTTGTCAAATATGCCAGTAATTTCTTTGTATATTTAGGTTATGTGTCATATCTACCATGTGCAACTTCAAAGCCTAAAAGCTGAACAGAAATGTAATTGTCATCGACAAAAACACAATTAAATCATTAATCACAATTATTTGAGTAATTAATCGTCATGTAAAATGTCATAATCGTGACAGCCCTAACCACAGTTTACTGGGCACCCACGTTTTTACCCGACCGAAGTAAATATTACGACCGTCATCGCGTAACGCAAATCAACCCCTGCAGCTGCTGGCCCTCTTTGTCAAGAACTTTGGTGGGGCTGTTGAAAAGACACTTGAAGACTACTGTAACTCCCCCCCCCCCCCACTCCCTCTTTCATTCAGTAACAGGAGAAACAGAGCTTTGCACCATTGCTTCCCTTGCTGTGGATGACTGCACCTTCTCCTCCCCTGCTGCCCCTGTCTCAATCTCTCTCCCCTGAGAGTGTGTGTGTATAAATGTACTTGAGTAAAAGCACAAAGGTTTTGACATCAAAATGGACTCAACCCATTCAAAACGGGTACTATTATTGTGTATCATTATTTTATGCTTTAACTATTGAAAAATAGCAGATATACAAGCTCACAGCGCTGCGAGCTTGTAGATCTGCTATTTTTGAAAAATCGTGAGAATTAGAATTTTGACCCGATTCTATAAGTGTCTTTTGAATCCTTCTAAGGTTTTTTTTTGAAAACCCTATGTTTCTATGTCAGCAATCTGGCCAGCCATCGTCAAAGAAAAGGTCCTTTTCACTTAAATGGAGCTCAGTTAGTTTGTTCTTGAGAGACTATTATGTCAGTGGTGCTCGAACACTTTCATGTGAAGGACCCCCAAAATGATATTTATTTGGCCACGGACCCCCATCTCAAAATATTTAGTTCCAGGGACCACCCAGAAGCAACATTTGAGTTACAAACGTTACAAACGAAAATACATATATTCAAAGATTTGCACACATTTTCACGACTTTTAAAAAAAATAGCAGATCTACAAGCTTGCAGCGCGGCACTCGGTGCCGCGCTGTGAGCTTGTATATCTGCTATTTTTCACTGGTTAAGGCATTCAATTATTCTAGGCCTAAATATGTTAAAGTACCAAAAGTAGAAAGCGCTCATTATGCAGAATGTCCCATTTCACAACTTTTCAAATGTATACAATTTTGAAAATAGCCAATCCACAAACTCACAATACGCATCATGAGCTTGTACTGTAGAAATGTATATAGGGCTGATGTGGTTAATGTAGATTTTATAATAATAATCAAAATCTACCGAGTAACTACTAACTAAAGTTTTCAAATAATTATAGTAATAATTGTACAATATTTCAGTCTGAGATGTATCGGAGTGGAAGTAATCGTCTTGAAAATCGGAAATACTCAAGTAAAGTACAAATACCTCATAAGTACAGTGCTTAAGTAAAAGTACTGAGTTATTTTACACCACTATATCGTCGTTGTCGGGTGGAAGCCTTGTATGTCCAAAACCGTTCGTTTTGCATTTATCATTTTAAAAACGATTTAAACTAGTGAAAACAACCAATCTACAAGCACACAACGCCTCGCACCGCGAGGCGTTGTGTGCTTGTAGATCTGCTGTTTTCACTACCTTTGTGCGAAGGCCTTGTATGACGAAGCAGGGCTTTACTTTGCGAAAGAACATACAAATGTGAAACTTGGAGATACGAGGTTTCTGCCCGACAGTGACGATATGTGTGTGTGTGTGTCATGTTAGGGGTTGGGGGGGCAGGCAGGCAGCGGTGTGTGTCGGCTCGGGCGACGGAGCGAGGTTGAGCGTGAGGAGAGCAGAGTGTAGCAGCCACCAGGTGAGCTTCTCTCTCTCTCTCTCTCTCTCTCTCTCTCTCTCTCTCCCCCTCTGCCCCCGAGGCTAGACCGCTCAGAAAGCCCATTAGTGCGATAATGGCTAAAGCTAATCAAAGCACTCTTCCTTGCGAACAGGCGCTATAGCCAGAGTTGGCAACTAGCCTTAAAAGGCGCTGGTGACTAATAAAAAGAAAAGAAAGACAAAACAACAGTCATGACAGGCCATGACCTCATTGTCTGTTCATGTCAAGACGGCTGCTTTTTAACCAGCTGTTTTACCACGGCTTCTACTATACAAACAGCTTTTAGCTGTTAGTTAGTGTGTCCTATTATAGCGGTGCAACAGTTAATCAAACTAATCAATATAGTAACATTTAAAAAAATACTGAGATGCAGCAGTAGATCATGCACCCATATTTTGGTCTTGCCCCGTGATACAACCTTTCTGGACAGAAATAACAGCACTGGTTTAAAAGATAATGGGCTTCAATATCAGTAATACATTTGAATCCCTGTATCTTGTTCAATTCCCGGACGGACTGTGTCAGGACGATTCTTATTTGCACAAGATACTACTGGCAAGTAAAAAAGCTATAACGAAGAACTGGTTACAGAAAAAAATGGCCTACTATAGACCTTTTTGTTAATATTGTGAAACAATTGCATCTTCTAGTCGAGAACAGATGACCTATTCTCTCAGACTCCAAAAGGAACTGGGAGAAAGGAGATGTGAGAAATGGTTAAATCATTTGGGTGGTGGTTCTGACTCCTTGTGAAGGTTGATGATATCAATCCTGTAAACATAATCCTCTGATATCTGTGCCGGACGTCCCATGACCTCTTTTCTTTTCTTTTCTTTTCTTTTCTTTTCTTTTCTTTTCTTTTCTTTTCTTGTTTTGTTTGTTTGTTTTTTCGATTGTGTTTCTATATACGTGTGTTTAATCTGTATGTTAAAAGTTTTTGAAATTTTCAGAGAAATAAAGAGTTTAAAAATAGTAATAGTAATGAAGATAGTACTGATAGTTGCAGCCATATCCCATTCATTCTATCTCTCTCTCTCTTTGCTCGCTCTCTCTCTCTCTCTCTCTCTCTCTCTCTCTCTCTCTCTCTCTCTCTCTCTCTCTCTCTCTCTGTGTCTCTCTCTGTCTGTCTCTCTCTCTCTCTCTCTCTCTCTCTCTCTCTCTCCAGTTTTTTATAGAGGCTTTTGTATGCAGTGATGTTATCATGTTATTGCATCATTATGAACGCCCCAAGCCAGGGTAAACTCATTGTGCTATCACTGTACATACTTGTTACACTGTTAGTTCCACTCATTCATTTTACTTTTTTTCCCCCTATCTCTATTGCCTGTTCTTTCACTTGTGATTTATTTGGAAGCAAATTAATTTGTCTCTGTGTGATGATGTCATCATTACACCACCATGAGTCGCCCCACTGGGCACAGTTATGTAAACACAGCCTTGAGCAGCCATGGACATGTCGTTGCCAGCCTGGCTCTAGATTTCTGCATTGTTTGTGCAATATTGGTATAGCTGCATACTAGGGCATTCACCAAATATTCAAATATCAAAGTCTCTATTCGATGTTGTTCTCCAAAGTCGAATATTCGCTTTTTTTAATTTATTTTTATTGTTTTCTCTTTAAAAAATATATAGTTTTTAAAGCTTGGCTAGATAGGAAGTCATAAGAATGAGTTGTCAATGCCCCTGGTGGATGAATTTGTTAATGCTCTATACCAGGGGTTCTCAAACCTTTTTAGGCCGTGACCCCCAAAATAAACATGTTTGAACTGGGGACCCCCACCCTGACAAGCACTTGGAATTGTAGGTATTACATTTAATGTGACTCGGTTCCACAGATAAATATTTGCTGCTCACAATCACTTTAATCTGGGAAGCACGCCGTTGGAACAATGTGCTTATGGCCTTTGCTTAGTAGAGTGACCCCAAGAGGCCATGTCTCACAGTGTGTTACAGTATGTGTGTAGGGCTGTCACAATTGTCACATAATCGTCTAATCGTGATTATTTGACATTATCGCAATTATTTTGTCATAATCGTCATAATCGTGAATGTTGAAAAATGTCAGAAATAGTGGAAATAGCAGATCTACAAGCTCACAACGCGTCGCATCGCGACGCGTTGTGAGCTTGTAGATCGGCTATTTCCACTATCAATGTTATTTTTTAAGTAGTAAGTTGTCAAATATGTCAGTAATTTCTTCATGTATTTAGGTTTTGTGTCATATCTGCCATGTGCAACTTCAAAGCCTAAAAGCCAAACAGAAATGTAATTGTCAATGACAAAAACACAATTAAATCGTTAATCGCCAATTATTTGAGTGACAATTAATCGTCATGTAAAATGTCATATCGTGACAGCCCTACAGTATATGTGTGTCCGAAATCTGGCACAGAACACAACTCTTCCTCACTGAAGGCCAGGAAGGTTAGGCAGGAACAGACAACACCCGGAAGTTGGCACACCATGGGACGCCGCCATGACACTTTTGGGTGGCGGAAGTGACGAAGTGCTCATAGACGCTAATGTTATTCGGTGGCCACCCGCCACCCATGGAGCCTAGATGACGTTGGTGACTGTTCTTGCTGAGACCTTTGACTGAAGGCCACTCAAGTTCAATTGCAGCACATTTACCCACAATGCTTTGTACCACATCAGAGGGTGCCTCTCTGGAGGCTCTGAATTACCACTTCACATCTGCTGCTGTACTGCTGATGCCAGACCACCACACACAAGCACGCACGCACACACAAACATACCATCTCGCTGTGGCTGTGCACACACAGCCATGTTGGCCTTGTTTGGATTGATTAAAACCTCTTAAGTGTACTCATGATGATATACTTAAAGAGGGATGATGGAGAATGGCTTAGTAATTGATTGCGCTGCCAATCCATTGATTAGGCTTGCATGCAAATTGAGTTAACGTAGCGTCCCAGTGGGGTAAGCGTGCCGTCGTTTAAGTGTTTGTGTAAACTACATCAGTCAGCCACTTGAGGCGATTGGAAACAAACACATATTTCATACGTTTATTCACAGTCAGAAATGGAATATTCTTTTAATAGATTTTCTTTCATTTGTCTGGTTGTGGTTGTATGATATTTGATCTTCATCAGGAGAACAATAATAGAGGTTGAATAGTTTTTACTAGGGGTGTAACGATATATTAATCGTGATTATTTGACATAATCGTGATTATTTTTCATAATCGTCATAATCGTTTCCATGTTGAAAAATTTTCATATATTTTTAAGAAAGTCAAAAATAGTGGAAATAGCAGATCTACAAGCTCACAACGCGTCGCATCGCGACACGTTGTGAGCTTGTAGATTGGCTATTTCCACTATCAATGTTCTTTTTTAAGTATAAAGTTGTCAAATATGTCAGTATTTTCATTGTATATATAAGGTTATGTGTCATATCTGCCATGTGCAACTTCAAAGCCTAAAAGCCAAACAGAAATGTAATTGTCAATGACAAAAACACAATTAAATCGTTAATCGCAATTATTTGAGAGAAAATGAATCGTCATGTAAAATGTCATAATCGTGACAGCCCTACCATCTACTCCATCTACATCTGTTCACCGCAACATGGAGATGCCTGGGTTTGTGTGGTAGAAACCCTTCATTGATCAGCCTCGCACTTGCTATTAGCTAAGAGGGCAGGGGAGGGAGGTGCAGGCAATGAACAAATACCTTGTTTCAACATTTTCATTTTCATCAGAACATGTAGACTCACAGTTAAATCTCTAGATGCTTCACTCAATCAGATGAAAGTAAAGAGGAAATCGCTTGTAGATAAAGCCCAAATAAGGGCTTCCGGTCGGAAGTAGGGGGCGTGGCCAGGAATATTGTCTATAGACTGGGGACTATCTTCCTGCTTTTGTTATTCAAACTGGGTGGACAAGTTGATAGCAGGAACCAATCCATAGGTCCTTAGGGTGATCCTTCATATCAGTGCAGTGACACGATTGTCTTCTAAAGCAGTGGTTCTCAACCTGTGGGTCGGGGACCCACAAGGGGGTCCCCAAATTATTTTGGGGGGTCCCCAGATGGTTAACTTAACGTGCAACATTGTTTTCAACGTTTCAACAGTAAACAAACCAACATAAAGTTTAAGTGTACAGAGGGTATCTGCACATTTCTAAAGTGACAATTTAAGGACTTTTTAATACCTCTAAAATGACAAATTAAACATTGGCAAAATTGTCAAATATTAGAGGCAGAAATTGTGAAAATAGCCGATCTACATGCTCACTACGCAGCGCGTTGTGAGCATGTAGATCTGCTATTTTCACAATAGAACCGTGTTTTACTAAATGTAATCCCTCAACTCTTAGTGCTCGTCAGGGTGGGGGTCCCCAGTTAAAAATATGATTATTTTGGGGGTCGCGGCCTGAAAAGGTTGAGAACCACTGTTCTAAAGCAGTGGGGGTAGGTGTGTTAGCGGCCTGTTCTCGCCACCGTTCTAGCAACTATCTTGCATTTGGTCTCCAGGTCCCCCAAGTCTCCAGGGCCCAAAGGTTCCAAACTGTTTTGTATCCCTGTCCGAGTGGCATTTGGGTAGTTCCAGGGCAGTAATGTCATGGTGGCCATGAAGGCCATGGCCGTCGTTGCCCCTCAGTTTGGCCTTGTGCCCCTCAAACCAATGGCATGACCTGAGGCCACAGTGGCCTTAATGCCCAAGCTGACTGTACCACTTTCTCCTTTATCTCTTTCTTGTCAATATGTATTGTTGTGTAGACAGTAGACACCGCTGTCTCTTTCTTGTCATGTAGACAACAGTGTTTTTGGTTGAGATTCTGAAATCTTAACTTCCCAGAGTCCCCATCTTTAAACCAATCCAGTGACTTTGATTGTAAATAGTAATACCACCATTTATCTATTTCACTGCAGATTAGGTTATCATCCCTAACCCAACAAATTCTTTCAACAGACTAAAATCTTGTTCTATTTGATGGCCTTCCTGCCCTGGCATTGGGCCTTTGTGCCCTAAAAAAAATGGACACACCAAAGGCCAAGTGTCCTTGCCCCTAAAATGAGGGAATTCCAGGCCTGGGTAGTTCCAAACCCCAAACGGCATTTGATATCTGATCTGTGATCGTAGAATTCAGGGTGGGTACTGGGTAGAGCGTCCGTTTGGGAATTAGAAGATTCACGGTTCGATAACGGCTCCCCCTGGGTTAAGCGCCATTGCCACCGTGCACGATAAAGATAAAGATATAATCGTTCTCAATGTTGATGGTAGTGTCCACACACCAACGATAATGCAGACATAATTATCATTAACGACAATTATCATTACAGTCATCTTTATTGTTCCTGCTGGGAATGACACTTTAGTGTTAAAATGTGTGTGTAAAATAATGTGTGTGTGTGTGTGTGTGTGTGTGTGTGTGTGTGTGTGTGTGTGTGTGTGTGTGTGTGTGTGTGTGTGTGTGTGTGTGTGTGTGTGTGTGTGTGTGTGTGTGTGTGTGTGTGTGTGTGTGTGTGTGTGTGTGTGTGTGTGTGTTAATGTAATGCACATTGTAAAGCACTGACCCCAAAAATTCGAATATTCGAAGCTACATTACAGACATGATGTGATTATCATGTCAATCCTACTGTACTGCAAAAAAAACAAAAAAAAAAACACTTTTCTTATAGAAAACATTTGTATTATATTCTTCTTCTTCTTCCTCGTTGTATTGTTGTTTTTAATGTGCAAATAGGGAGCTTTATTATGAGGAAAAAAAGCGTGTTACCTAAACCCACCAGGCTTGAGTTAAGACCCGCCTCGCATAAACGCCAGAACTTCCAGGAGTGGCTGAAATCCTTGTTGGACACATGGAGGGTGGATAAAGTCAGACCTAGTAAAGGCATGAAGACAATCTTAAAACTTCTTAAAAAGAAAAGCCTGCATTTGCACAATGCACAGCTATTAATTTGTCACTACAGTGCTCAAAATAAACTATGCAAAAAAAACTTGAAACTTACTTTGTACTGTGCTTAAAAAGGGAAAACTTTGTAACTTTGCTAAAGAGAAAAACGTACTGAGAAAGCTATTAATTTGTCACTACTGTGCTCAAAATAAAAACTCTTACTGATTATCATCACTCAGTTAAATTGTTATAGTTTGGATATGGCTTTGGCCGTATTCTGCGTGTATTGTTGTAATGGATCGGTAGGTAGTAGGTACAGTAATGCTTTGCACTACGTCTAACGTTCATATGCACCTGTTTTTTCCGCGTGTTTCCTAAACCCACCAGGATTGAGTTAAATTGGGTAAAGTAGCCACATTTTTAAACACATTTCCTTAACTATCGCTTATGTAACCGATAAGCCGAAGTTCGTTCGAATTTTGGCTTATGAGCTTCGATTTTAATAATTACAATCGAAGGTCTGCCCTAGATTCAACACCAAAAAGCAGATGCCACATTTCCGTATATCAGATCAGATGACTTAATACCTTCTGCAAATACTTGGATTTTATAAGCTAGAGACCATATAACTTATGTTAGTTCTTCATGTCGTATCAATAGCCTGTTTTGGTATTAGTCGATGTGGTTAGTTGATGTGATGATGATGGACCTAAATTGTGAATTTAATGGCACATCCATCTTGCTCTCTATCTGTTGGCGTGAACAATGGGAGAGAAGATAGTCAGCAGAGATAAAAACGGCTGTTTATCGGTGTCTTTCTCGATTGACGTCTCTGCACCCCTTTTTTTCTTTGTGCCTTTGCATTTTAAATCAAGTCCAGTCACAATGGCCATTGTCCACCCCGCCGTTCACGCCACGTCTCTCTGCCCTCGTCCCTTTCTCCTCCTGGCTTTCTCCCTTTTCCCCCTGGTTCACCTTGAGTGACTGTCTGAGGAGATGACATTCACACAGCCTCCTGAGCCAGCACGTTGGCGTCACATTGAATCACAGATTCTGCAAGCCATATGGCCTTCAGCGACGCTCGCCACCAGGACAGTGCAACCACGTCTCGCAGTTTATACCCATACGACAGTGTTCAAAACAACATGACAAATCGTGTGTGCGAAAACAAATATTTTGTCGTTGTCGAGTGAAAACCTTGTATGTCCAAAACCGTTTGTTTTATATACTGTATGTCATTTTAAAAATGATCTGAACTCGCGGTGCGAGGCGTTGTGCACTTGTAGATTGGCTGTTTTCACTACCTTTGTGCGAGGGCCTTGTATGATGAAGCAGAGCTTTACCTTATGAAAAACGTACAAAATGAAAATGAAACTTGGAGAGGTTTCTGCCCGACAGTGAATTATTTTTAGAGGATGTCTCTCTCTCTTTCCCTCGCTCTTGCCGGCCATCGGAGAGTTTGCCCTGTCTCTTCTTTTTTCACAGAGACAGAATGTGTTGGTTAACGCACCAGAAATAGTAGCCTTATGTAACCTGGGCATTTTGCCTTTGCCGTGTAAAGGATACAGCCCGAATTGCAGTATTACCAGAACTGCTGCAGCACCATGCGCATTTCAATCTGTTCCCGAGTAGAGTCACAGAATAAATAGAAAAATAAAACACGGGGAGGACAAAAATGCCTTTTTCCCCTCTCCACTGTGACTATGTTTATTCATGAATATTTGAAACTTTGAGTGATGTGAGGGCTGAAGAAATGGAGAGACGGGAGCGATGTTGAAGGGGATTCATGTTTGAGTACCTCATGCTGTGTTTGAATAATTCAGTATGCACCTACGTGCACGCAAACATACCTCATTCATAGAGATGGATGAAAGGATGCACATTGACTGGTTAGACGGTAGAGCTGTACAAAGGTGATGGGGGGATTACATTTTCATTTCTTTTTTCTTTCATTCTCTTTCTCTTTCTCCGCACACACATACTCATGGTCCGTAGAGCTGATGAAGGCTAATTTGTTGTGCTACAGACAGTGCCCCATGCGTGCTGAATTGCCATCAAACTGGCTACAGAAGAGCCTCAAACATGGACAAAAGATGGTGTTTTGATGTTTGCCCAGTATCCAAAACCTGGCCATACTGTAGGCGACATGGGCTCACAGTCAAAGGGGTGTGTGTGTGTGTGTGTGTGTGTGTGTGTGTGTGTGTGTGTGTGTGTGTGTGTGTGTGTGTGTGTGTGTGTGTGTGTGTGTGTGTGTGTGTGTGTGTGTGTGTGTGTGTGTGTGTGTGTGTGTGTGTGTGTGTGTGTGTGGTTCTTTTTATATCATATACTGTATAACACTTCTAATTTTGTATATATATG
Organism: Nannobrachium achirus; assembly: GCF_963921795.1. NCBI lineage: Eukaryota > Metazoa > Chordata > Actinopteri > Myctophiformes > Myctophidae > Nannobrachium > Nannobrachium achirus. Next base: position 36,422,639 of record NC_137829.1, read on the forward strand.
TTTCGTTTATTGCGACCGAAGGTCGCAGTCAAGTATGTAAACCGCCACGTCCTGTCAGTAGGTCTGTCAGTGATTCCGTAACACCTCAATGTCTATGGGGCTTTTAAGCCGTGACATCATTTTGTAGGCAGAGGAGAATCTGCCCCCAGATCATTTTCTGTCCCTCGCTATTTTCAACAGATCCGAGACAAAAATAACGACTAAAGTATAATTCTAACACTTTCCTTTCAACATCAAAGAGAAGAAAAATGTGTAAATAGTAAAAATAGTAAAAAGATTCACGGAAACTGGGGGCAGAAATTCTCCTCTGCCTACAAAATGATGTCATACTTAACAGCCCCATAGCAGACCTCAATGCCTATGACTGACCTGCCCATTTATGGAGGCTGACCTGCCCATATATGGAGATCCCTCATGTCATGGACCTCCATATATGAAGCTGACCAACACTGACATCATCAACTCTACATCACCCGGATCTCCATATATGGCTATGGCTGACTCATTCTGACATCCCCAGGATGACTCCCATATCTGTGAATGCCAATATACATGCATGTCATTCTAGCCAATATGCCCATATCTCCATATACATGGATCTCCATATATGGGTATCAGGGATCTCCATATATGGGTAACTGGTCCGATATATATTAATAAAGGATAAAATAAGATAAAAGTCTATATAAGGGTATTCCCAGATGATGCCCTGTTAGGGGAACCATACTAAAGGAATCCAAGACAGATGGCCAATACAGGGCGAGGTTGCTTTTCACCCATAGGCGTCTTACTGGTATATTATACTCACATAACATTAAAATAGCCTTTGGGAGAATAACGACTATTAGAAAATCGATGTTTTTGGTGGCATCCCTGGTACCGACGAGGGCATGTTCTCATCCAACTCACTCCTCACACCACCAGGAAGCCCCAGTGGGACTACCAGCAGGGACGTGCGGAGAATGTTAGAGAGGCAGGGGCTGAAATTTCTAGAAGGGCATTTGGTGGAAATATCGAAAATAGCCGACCTCCAAGCTCACAGCTTGGAGGTCGGCTATTTTCGATGCGTTATACCAGCACTGAAGCACAAGGTTATAATAGTTTTGGATTTTTCTATTAGTTTTTATTTTTATTAGTTTTGAGGTTTTGTTTTCAATTACAGTTTAGTTTTAATTCGTTTTTAAAGTGAGGTTGCTAGTTTCGTTTCGTTTTTATTTTTTGAAAATGCTTAGTTTTAGTTTAGTTTTTATTAGTTTTAGTGTTTTAGTCTTACGTAATATGGGGTATTTGTCAGGGGTGAGATTAAAAAAGCTCCAGAAAAAGTATTGTCTAATAAAGAAAATCAACAAAACATCATATTGATGAGAGTGGCAGGAATGTTGAGACATACAACTTCTCTCTTTGACCTCACCAATTATTGGTGTTTTTTCCACAATAGACAAAAGACGAAAACTAAGGAGATTTTCTATATAATTTTAGTTTATTTTAGTTCGTTTTGTAAACACACAATACCGTTTCAGTTAGTTTTCGTCCTTGCTGAAGCATAATCAAGTCAATACAAGAGATGTGGGTATGGATTTCTACAGCGAAAGGGCAATTCTTTCAACATAATTTTGCTGCATTCAAGTTCAGAATAGTTTGGACAAGACAATTCTCTTGAATGCCTCCTTCAGGTATGGCATGGAAAGAGAGCATTTGCATTTCTTTTCACCATAGTAAAAACTGCATTCATGGTCTGGAGAGGGCACTTTTTACAGACGGGTAAAAGGGCAGGGGCTCAAGCCCCCTTTGATGTCTGTGTGTGCACGTGCCTGGCTACCAGTTTTGTTTGCCGCAGTTCCTCGTCGACAGCAATCTCAATTAAATGCTTTTTGGGGGATTTTTGGAAATTGCAGTCTTTGGATCAAGCTGTTTTTTATTTTTGTGCTGACATGCTGTAGAGTAGCCTAGATTTCATCTGACATACATTTAAGCAGCCAGTCAGTTCTCCAGTCAGACCAGCTTAGTTCACTGGTCCATAGTGGGGTGGGCCTGAGGCAGCACCATCCAGATGCTTACCCCCCCCCCCCCCCCCCCCCCCCCCTCCCCCCCAGAAAGCTTTGGCTCTGTCCCAGGGACGTGCTGGCCTTTGAGAAAAGCGGGACAACTCCCGAACGGCCGGTTCATTCCCGGCCGGTCCAGGCCGGCCATTAGGAAAAAAAATACAAATAAAATGTCAGCCTTCGTTCCATTTTGGGGGCTGGGCGGCAAAGTAAATCGTCACTGTCTGGCAGAAACCTTGTATCTCCAAGTTTCAAATTTGTAGATTTTTTCGCAAAGCAAAGCCCTGCTTCATCATACAAGGCCGTTGCACAAAAGTAGCGAAAACAGCAGATCTACAATGTAGATTGTCTGTTTTCATAGTTTAAATTATTTTTAAAATGATAAATACAAAACAAACGGTTTTGGACATACAAGTTTTCCACCCGACAACGACGAAATATAACTAAAAAAATAATAAAAAAATGAGGGCCTCTCCAACTCTTTCCCGGGCTGAATCAGCGGCCCAGCACGTCCCTGCTCTGTCCTATTTCATTGGTGTTGGCTGTGCTCACTGCTTATACTGCTGCTTACACAGTGAAATCCTCTGTGTGAATCTATCTATTCCTAACACGTCCCGAGAGTGTACAAATAGAACCAAATGGACCCGTTTAGGGTCCAGGGCTACGTTTGTATGCTCGTTGCGTTAAACAAGGGGTGTCTAAAAGCCTTGTAAAAAATCCTATTTAATCGTTTAATACAGAGATCCATTGCGGAATTCAATTTAAACCTGCATTTTGGTCTAAATCAGTAGTTCTCAAACTTTAAAATGTCATGGTCTCCACTTAACTCTGACAGTGTACAAATGAAACCAAATGGACCCGTAAGGGTCCATTTGGTTTCATTTGTATACTGTCAGAGTTACATACTTGTAAAGTTCAATTTAGACCTCCCAAAAGGAACCCAGAGAGTCTATTGTGATATTGTATTTTTCCATATGGCCCACCCCTTGGGCCACATTAGAACATATTAAAACACCCAGGGGCCGAGTGGCCGATATATCTCCTGACATAATTGACTTTTGGTCGGACCATAACAAAGCACATACATATGCATCACATTTAAACAATTTTATGAACTATACTCATCAATATTTAATGAACTGTCTTTTGTTAGGTTTGTGCTCTGAACAAAACACAAATAACTATTGCTGTATTGACTTTGACCCCTAAGGACCTTCCAGGGAGAGTGCTCATGTGTGTCTTGCGGTGACACGCTCCCTAGTTTTTCTTCTTCTCTGAGCTGCTTTTTTTGTTTTATTTTTTCGCACTGATTCTTGACTTTGCACTATTAGGTTGTGTTGGTAGTTTCTGAGTATTCTGCTTTGTTTAACAATGTCAGTGAGATACTTGTTGCACTAACTAGCATTGACTGTTACGGTCTCCTTTTGTAAGACACTTTATGTATATATACTTATATATTATTCGCCCCCTCTATTGATGCACCTTCTCTTTATTGGTACTGTACTGCTCTTTTTTTTCCTCTTTTCTATCTTTTTTTTCTTACTTCTCTGTAACTTTGTAAATACTGTATACTGCTATGCTACAACTAGACAACTGAATTTCCCCCTTGGGATAATAAAGGTATCTATCTATCTAAATAACTCTGCCTTATGTCACATTACCAAATGTAACCAGATGTGCAAGTTAAAAAAATACAATGAAATAGCCTTTCTTTGACCCCTTCAGAATGAGACAACAGGGAACAAGGAATCCTGACGAATTAGGCTGTACTCTGGGAAAATATTCTTGTTTGGCGGTGCTGGCGGGCCATTCATTCATAATACAATTTAGGAATGAAGCCGTGGTGGGCCGCATTTGGCCCCCGGGCTGCACTTTAGACACCCCTGCGTTAAACAAACGCAGAGACAGTGTATGTGTGTTCGGCCAGGGCTGCATACATCATCTGTGTGTGTGTGTGTGTGTGTGTGTGTGTGTGTGTGTGTGTGTGTGTGTGTGTGTGTGTGTGTGTGTGTGTGTGTGTGTGTGTGTGTGTGTGTGTGTGTGTGTGTGTGTGTGTGTGTGTGTGTGTGTGTGTGTGTGTGTGTGTGCTCCAGTCCCAGGCTGAAGCCCATTATAAAGGCAGTCGCCACGCCAAGAAGCTGTGTGTGTGTGTGTGTGCGTGTGCAGTTGCCTATACAGTACTTACTACTTACCATGGAAGGTTTTGCTGAAAATTTACTGTATGTACATTTTCACACAATACCCTACTTACATTTTCATAAACCGCTGTGCTAAACACACACACACACACACACACACACACACACACACACACACACACACACACACACACACACACACACTGTAAAAATCACTGTCTCCTGCTGTTATCGACAGAGTGAGAGAGAGATTCTACTCACTCAGGGATGACCACACACACACACACACACACACACACACACACACACACACACACACACACACACACACACCAGAGACGGAGTCAAATCCTCACACAACGCACTAACATATCACCAGGAGGAAACAACCTTGTTTGCTTTGGCGTTTGGCGGGTGAGCTGGAGAAAAAGAATGGGCGGAAAGCGAGGGAGCTGGGGGGGGGGGGGGGGGGGGGGGAGGAGTGTTAGAGCGGAAGGGAGACAATGTTGTTTTTGACAGCAAATTTAGATTTAGTTTTAGTCATAGTCTTTTGAATAAAATGACATTTAGTTTTAGTCATAATTTAGTCACCTGAAAAGTTTTAGTTTTAGTAAGATTTTTGTAGATTAAATATCATAAGATTTTAGGCGACTAAATCTACAGTTGATTTAGTCAACTAAAATGTATTTTGGCAGACCTTGATGGCACTGTAATGACTGATTTTACACTCGGTTTGCGTGCTGAAAATAGCAGATCTACAAGCGCACAACGCGTCGCAGCGCGCAACACCTGAGAGCAACCAAATGACTCTCTTCTCCACTAGTCCCTCCCTAACGTTTTAGTCTAGTTTTTATTTTGCTGACGAAATTTGTCAATGTATCTAGTCTTAGTTTAAGTCATCACAGCTTTGTTTTTATTTCGTTTTCTTCAGTGAAAAAAAGAAAACGCAGTCGACAGACATTTTTTGTCTTCGTTTTTTTGTCGACGAAATCAACACTGGAGGGAGAGAGAGATGGGAAGGAGAGAGAGAGAGAGAGAGAGGAGGAGGAGAGAGAGTCTCTTTTAGGCACATCTGCCCCTGCCTGGCTTCCTGTCTGTGTTTCCTGGCCTGGCATCTCCACTCCCCCACCAACACAGTGGGAGCCTGTCACTTCTTCATACAGTGTGTGCACGCTTTGTACTCCCTGCCTCTATTTTCTCCAGCATCGTTCTCTCCCGACATCCTGCGATGGTTTTTTCCTCAATAGCCCGGGGGCACATTTTCAGCCGAGGGCTTTTTTTTATGTGGGCCAATCTTCAATTTGACTTTTTTTTTTTTTTTTTTACGTTGGCAACGTTATCTTGCATTTTGGTGTTGTTGTTTTCGTCCCTGTGACGTCTGCAGCAGCTGACATGCCGTGCATTTATTTTCTTTCTTAACATTTTCAGTGGAGGTTTGTAGGGAATCAAAATCCATAATCCTGGGGCGGAACATTTGCCAAAAAAATAGCTGATCTACAAGCTCACAACGCGTCACGTTGTGACGCGTTGTGAGCTTGTAGATCGGAGATACGATGATTGTGAGTGTTTTTTATCACGATAATATCGCATAATATCACATATCGTCCCATCCCTAGATTTGTAGCTCAAACAGTATTTTTGGTTTTATTTATAGCATCTGGCATGTATGATATTTGGCACCAACCCCCCTGTTTCACATTATTTCATACACATGTTGACACCTGGGAGCTGTCCAGTACAAGTGTTCTCTACTGTTTTCCACTGAGCAGCTCCACTGGAGCATTTGTGGGTTAAGTACTTTCCCCAAAGGCATTTCAGTGAAAGACATAGACTAGAGAGAGGAGAGATTTTCATACCTCATAAGGCCCTTTCCCACTGGGCGAGACAACGCTAAAGATAACTATATGTCGGCATTCACATAAATTATGACGGCTTTATGGTTTGGTGTGGACGCTGCCATCCACTTCAATTGAAAACGATATTTGTTATCGTTATCGCGCCCAGTGAGAAAGGGCCGTTAGTCGTACAAATCTCAATTTCAGCCCAAGCCGGATGGGTTCAGGCCGGCAAATTCATGCAAATCCGTCAGTTCGGGTAGGCTAGAAAAAATAAGAAGAAGAAAATAGTGACTAATCTTGACGATCGGCTGTTTTTGACACAGGACCCCTTATTCTTCTCATTCTAATTGCTTAATTCAAGGGGCCACGCCATGTTTTTAAAAATATACATTTTATATAAATATTTGTCCATAATACGGTTTTATTCAGGTTTTAGCCTAAACAACCACTCGGATATTGAAATGTCATCTTCTGTCTGTCTCTAATTCCAAGACATTTCAGATGCCCTTTGTTGGCAACGGGCGCTGTCTTTGGGATAAAATTGGAACGATACAGAAAAGATACCATGGCACCATGCTAATCTTTTCTGTATCGTTCCAATTTTAGCACCACTTTACCTCATGCTTCCACCCCCTTTTCAGGAGAGAACCGTTTGGACACACCCACTCTGAAGATCACAGAAATTAAAGCCAATTAAAGCAGAGTTAAAGAATTTATTTTTTTAGATTTTATAGACATTTTTTTATATTATGGTGTGGCCCCTTTAATTCAGTGCACAAATAGGAGCACCTTGATAGTATGCCACGTTGGAACAAAGTTCTGTTTCCCTGGTTTCTTTCTGTGCACATTGTAAGACATGACATTATTGTGGTTTTATGACAGTGAAACAGGGATCACACCAGGGCTCATCTCTTAAGACAATTCCTTTCCAGTTGAACCATCTGTTGGATGAATATTGAACCAGGGGAGAGCAAATAAATCTGCAAAATGGGCTCACGTCACAGCCCTAAATCTTCCCTGCCTCATTTACCTGATGGGATGTCGTCAGCAGTTGCAAAAAAGTTTACAAAGGCACACACGTCCAAATGATAAAATCCCAGGTGTTTGACCAAAGAACACATAAAAACTGACAGAACACTGGAGTATGCTCCCACGGTTATTTATTAAATCACTGTTTTGAGCATCTTAGCTCTTCCTCAGACAAAGACAAACATCTTGAAAATAGTGACTGGGCCAGGTCACCTAAAACAGTGCTTCTCAACCCCAAAATAATCATAATTTAACTGGGGACCCCCCACCCTGACGAGCACTTAAAGTTGCAAGGCATTACATTTTGTATAACTCAGTTCTATTGTGAAAATATCAGATCTACATGCTCACAACGCCTCGCAACGGCTATTTTCACAATTTCTTCCTCTAATAATTGACAATTTGGCCAATGTTTAAAGGACAACTTTGTTTTTTTACAACAAGGGTTCATTATTTTTGATTGTATTTAGGGAAAAGAAAAGGTGAGTGTTAAAATGTTTTCATTTGCTTCTTTCTATTGTTTTATTGCGTTTACCGTGCTAAAATGTGGGGCATGCTTACACGATTTAATCACGATTCTTTTTCATGTTGGTTTTTATGGTTATTTTTCAAGTTACTTGACAAAAACTAGACTCTCTGGGTTCCTTTTGGGAGGTCTAAATTGAACTTTACAAGTATGTATCTCTGACAGTATACAAATGAAACCAAATGGACCCGTAAGGTTTCATTTGTACAGTATACTGTCAGAGTTAAGTGGAGACCTTGACATTTTGAAGTTTGAGAACTACTGATTTAGACCAAAATGCAGGTTTAAATTGAATTCTGCAATGGATCTCTGTATTAACGGTTAAACAGGATTTTTATAAGGCTCCCTCAATTGTATCACGATATATACAATACCTTTGAAAAGGCATATCGTGGAGACATTGTATCGTCTCAACGATAATTATCACCATATCGCCCACCCCTACATGACACAGAAGTTGGATCGTGTCAACAGCAGTTTCCCCTACAAATATCTCCTTGCTAAACACACTGCAGTAAAGTGCTTGGCAGCTAGAACCATGTGGACCATTGTGAATTCTGCACCTGGCATGTGATGGAAAGAAATGACCTTTTTTTCCCTGTCAGTTCTCCCAATCTCACCTGGCAAACGCTTTATCTGTTGCTGATAATAGTGACCGGGGGCGGGGGGGTATACGTTTACATGTATCTGCCGTGTAAAGACCACTACAACAAGTTAACAACCCGAATTTATCTCTGGAAACGTTTTGTCATTTTTCTCGGAAAATTCCTCTTCTTTTGATTCGTCCAGTGGAGCTGGAGCCTTAGTGTGTGTGTGTGTGTGTGTGTGTGTGTGTGTGTGTGTGTGTGTGTGTGTGTGTGTGTGTGTGTGTGTGTGTGTGTGTGTGTGTGTGTGTGTGTGTGTGTGTGTGTGTGTGTGTGTGTGTGTGTGCGCTTACTGGTATCCTAGGAGAATTGGTAAACGGGGATGACACTGACTTTTCCAGGTGTAAGCCTTTGTTCTTTGTGACATTTCTCTCTCTCCCTCCTACACACACACACACACACACACGCGCACACCAGAGGCAGAGTCAAATCCTGGCAATTTTTGGGGGAGTTTTTAATCTATTTGTAACTCTGAGTGCACAAATGCTACCAAATAGACCCGCAAGGGTCCGTTGGGTTACATTTGTACACTCTCAGGGTAGAATTAACCCCCAGGATTTCACAGCGTAGCATGTAGTGGCCTACTTTTGAAGTACCTCAGTCTGTCGTAACTCAATCTGCGACGCAGTGAATAGAGTCGGCGTGGGAAAGCCTGTGCCTGCATTGTATAAGACCTCTGCATGAAAAGGTTTGGAGGGGTTCTTGTTTTGAGGCTTTGGTCTCCATCCTGTTGGGTGGTTAACTCAGAAGCTTGTCATTCCTGCCCATGAGAACAAACAGGCTTCTACAAATCAAAATCCTCATTGTTCTTTTAACTTGGAGAGAGGGTCCAAAATGTGGTTACATTTGTACCCTCTCCGAGTTCAAAAATAGTTTAACACAGGACTGTGTTGTGTGCATGCACGAGGAGCTTGGATATACACGAACATTGTCATCGTCATTGTTGGGCAGAAACCTTGTATCTCCTTATTTCAACTTAATTTTTTTCCCTAAATGAATACCCTACTTCATCATATTACGACTGGACTACACCAGAGGATATGCGCGCACGCGTGCGCTGTCCGTGCACATACGAGAAGCCCCTGGCTATACCAAGGAGGGAGTATTTGTGCGGGAGACCTGAGGAGTTTGTGTACAAAACGCATATTATGCGCGTCTACAAAATAGAACCAATCCTATTTTTACAGCATGCTTATCCGGGGCTTGCACTATCCGCGAGCCTGGTGTAGCTGATATCATTGATTGGATCTATCCAAACGCGCTGTGCACACGCAGTAAATTATACGCACAGACGCGCGTGAAAAGCCTAGTCCGGCCGTTACAGTGTCACACACACATCTACGATTGTGCACCCGTTTCGGATGTTATCATGCCAAACAATGGCAGATTATCACGTATTATCAGCTGATTGTAATGGGCCAGTAGGGCCATGCTGTGCGAACTGAGTCTGTCAGTAGGCTGTCATCAGCCCATTGTATCGACATGCTCTGCAGAATGAAGCGCTGCGCTTCATAAGTAATGCAATTGTACGTTTGCACACGCACGCAGACGCCCCCCCCCCCCCCCCCCCCCCATGTGAATTGTGCATAACATTAGATCAGGACTATTTAAGCCGATCGTGAGCGTGATTGATGCTCGCGGCATCACCCCAGCCCCCGCCCCCCACCGACTCCACCACCCCCGCTCAGGGAACCTAATGAGGACTCAGGTGGCGGCGCCGGGTGCCTGCCCTGGGCGGTGGCAAATGCAGATGTTACCTGGTGGCTCGGAGGGTGTGTGTGTGTGTGTGTGTGTGTGTGTGTGCGTGCGCCAGCTGCGATGGCCAGCTGCCCACACATCACCCTGGCCATGGATTGCATCTCCCCAACCGGTTGACCCAGATAGCTTGTCACGCGGCACCTGGGGAGAGGAGGACGGACGCACGCACGCTCACAAAAACAAAAAAATAATAATTATAAAACCACTAACTCAACAAAATCTCACACACGTACTCGCGGTGTAATTTGCTCACGCATCCACAACACTGGCGGGGTAATGATGAAATAGGCAGACACTGGCATGCACATACACACGCACGCGCAAATGTAGGTTTTTTTCTTTTTTGGTATGAAAGTGCTTAGACCATCCAGTGCCGTCAGAGCAGGTGAGACAGGAATTATTTTGGGAGTGACCTCAAACTCTCCGCTGCTGTATTTTTTCCCCCCATCGGAATAGAGCTGCGTCCGCTGTAAACAGGCCTCCTCCTACACACCTCTGCAAGGTCTGTAACAGGGAGGGGACGATAACAGGGATGGGACGATATGGAAATGTCATATCACGATTATTGTGACAAAAGAAATTGTGATTTCCGATATTATCGCGATAATCAAAATCCATTATCATGGGGCAGGACATTTGTGACGCGTTGTGAGCTTGAAGATCGGCTATTTTTTGGAAAAGACATCTGATAGAGTGAAAAAAAGAGTATGTGTATATTATAAGTACCTTTTACCAATTATAGAGGGTTTAAATCAGGGGTCTCAAACTGGCGGCCCGGGGGCCATTTGAGGCCCGCGAGATGATATTTTGTGGCCCCGCCTTCATATGAAAATGTAATGTTAGTGCGGCCTGTGAGTTTTATATGAACCTCAAAACAGTACAGTACAGTGAACAGTACAGTACATGTTCTATAAGTTAAACAACTTGTTTACACCAGGGTCCTTGTTCATCTTGTTTTGTGTCAGACATTTGAGAAGATTTAATTTATTTTTTTATTTTTTTTTATTTCTTTGATGGGGAGATAGATACAGTAGTTGTTATACTGGTATGAAACTACAGTATAATAATGAAACAAATTAGTGCACATACACTAATTTGTTTTATTAGTGCATGTGCACGTGCACACGCGGCGCTCGCGTGCATGTGCGCTGAGGCTGTGGCCCTGCCTCAGCCAGACTCTGCCTCCAGCGGCCCCAAGGTAAATTGAGTTTGAGACCCCTGGTTTAAATGGTACCGGATATGCAGCTCGGCAAATAAAAGGTCAATTGATCCCAGTGCATGACGGAGGACGATATCACAATAAATTAAATCTCCACGATACGATTATCGTGAGTGTTTTTTTATCACGATAAACGATAATATCGCGTATCGTCCCATCCCTAGTCTGTAACAGTGTGATGACGAAAACAATTCCATCGTTGATTCGTTCGTCTCGGGAAGAAAATAATATAAAAAAAAAGGGTTCAGAATTGCGCAAAATGTCTGGGAAACGTCAAAGAGCCGGAATAACACTGTCGAGTCCAGAAACACTCGATCGCGCGTCTTGTGTCCTCTTTGACCCGCTTGTCATTTCACTTAATGTGCCATTTGTCATTTTGAAAAATGACGTGGAGCAACGTGGCTTTTTGATAGCCTTAATAATGCCTCTGCCGCCATCAGCATGCATCACGCTCTGAACACCGCCAAAATGGAACAATGTCATCCCTAAAGGTCATAGGAAGAGATATCGCTGCTTAATCCCTGTCTTAATTTTTCGTACTCTACGATGTTTTTCTGTTACTTTGACAACAGAACTTTTGCCTCGTTTTATCTGGTCTCGTCTTATCCCTTCTTATTTGGTCCTGTCGAATCCTATTTTGGCTTATTGTGTCATTGTGTAGACCAGTGGTTCTCAACCTTTTCAGGCCGCGACCCCCAAAATAATCATATTTTAACTGGGACCCCCCCCCCCCCCCCCCACCCCACCCTAAAGAGCACTAAGAGTTGAGGCATCACATTTTGTATTACAATAGCAGGATTTACATGCTCACAATGCCTCGCAACACAATTTCTGCTTCTAATATTTGACAATTTGGCCAATGTTTAGTTGTCATTTTAGAGGTAATGTTTGTCATTAAAAAGTCCTTAAATTGTCACTTTAGAAATGTGCAGATACCCTGTCAATACTTAAACTTTATATTGGTTTGTTTACTGTTGAGTGAGAAAACAGTGTTGCACATTAAGTTAATCATCTGGGGACCCCCCAAAATAATTTGGGGACCCCCCTGGGGGTCCCCACCCACAGGTTGAGAACCACTGGTGTAGACAAAGTGATACCACCAGGACAGGAGCGTTACCACTGAGGAAGGAATACATTAAAGGTCTCATGAGATGCTGTTTTTACAAAACATAAAAGTCGTTATCATGGTCCTTCAAACCTATGCCTGCAGGTGTCGCTGTTGAGGGATTTTGCCTGTCAATCATCGTTCTCCTGCTCCGTCCCCCCGAGGGAGAAAGAGAGGGGTGGGGGGAGGGGGCTGGTTTTAATTATCACTCTGTTACCATGCTCGTTGCGACCAAAGGTCGCAGTTTACCATGAGAAATGTCACCGCTTGTCTGCATGTAGACGTGAAGCCGTGTGTGTACACATTTTTGAAGCGGTGAAAACCGCTTCCAATGAGTGGCTTTGTGTGTCCCCACGCCCATATATGGTCATTTCAGTCCAGAATGAATAGGTTTTTTCAAAAACAAAATGTGTTTAATGTCCATATATGGTCATCTCAGTCCAGAATGAACAGGTTTTCTCAAAAACACAATGTATGTCACCTCATGTCCATATATGGTCACTCCAGTCCAGAATGAACAGGTTTTTTCTGTCCCGTACGTCCAGAATATCAGTCCAGAATGAATAGGCCTTTTCAAAAAGCAAAATATGTGTCCCATGTCCATATATGGCCATTTCAGTTCAGAATGAATAGGCTTTATCTGTCCTGTACGTCCAGAATATGTGTGTAGTGTCCCTCCCGGTCTGATGAATGGGATACTTTGAGGATTGGTCAAGCTTCACATGATAATTTGGCCTTCAGGTTTTATCTGTCCTGTACATGCAATAGTTCTCACCTACTGCAACCACAACTAATGCTACAATAAAAACCTTATTCAAATAACAATTCAGAATAGAGGTTTTATCTGTCCTGTACATGTAGAATATTATCAACAAAAGGAGTGGATATCTATAGAAACCCAACAAAAGATTCAAGTAAGAAAAGAGAAGAAAGCAGCAGTGACAAATAGCCGCACAAGAGCAAAAGCAAAGGCACAATAAGAATATACAGATGCCAACAGAATGGTAAAAAGGAGCATTAAGGCAGACAAGAGGAAATACATTGAAAATCTAGCAGAAGAAGCAGAGGAAGCAGCAAGAAACGGATAAATGAAACAGTTGTACGACACCACCAGAAAGATATCGGGCAAATATAGTAGGCCACAAAAGAGTTGAAAATGTAGTAGGCCACAAAGACTGGTCAGGGATAAAGATCCCCAAAATATCCAATTTATTTCATTACAAATTCTTATTTTAATGTATTTTTAATCTATATTTTGTTTTAAACCTATTATACGGGCTGTCATACTGGCTCTCCAGACAATTCTATACTAAGATTCACCGCTTCACTTCGAACCAAGGTTTGATTTTTACAGTCTATGGGTTGGTTCCCTTGACACATCACTGTGACATCACAGGTGATTTCACAGGTGACATCACCTATGTAAAAGTCCATTTATGGGTATTCCCCAGAATCCCTTTTATGCCCATATACTGTATGAAGATCCCTGATGTCATCAATATATATATATCACTGGCCACAGTGGCCAGATGGCCAAGACATGGCCCATATCTGTGTGACTGGTTCAGATAGGGATCCCCATGTATGATGTGTGTGAAGACAGCCCATATCTGTGTGGCTCATACCCGAAAGAAGACAGGGATCTCCATATATGGGTAACTGGTCCGGTATACATCACTGGCCAGATGGCCAATATGGTGTGTGTGTGTGTGTGTGTGTGTGTGTGTGTGTGTGTGTGTGTGTGTGTGTGTGTGTGTGTGTGTGTGTGTGTGTGTGTGTGTGTGTGTGTGTGTGTGTGTGTGTGTGTGTGTGTGTGTGTGTGTGTGTGTGTGTGTGTGTGTGTGTGTGTGTGTGCGCAGTCATTACACCCCCAATGTCACACCGCATTGCGGCGCAGTAAAAACACCCTTTTATTTTTTTTCCTCCACACAGTCCACCTGGCGGGTCCCTCGGGGGTGCTGTGCATACTCTGTAAATGCATCTCGGCACTCCAGTGCCGGGGGGAAAGGGTTCACATTAAGATCGTAGTACCCTTTGGAAATGAGTTGACACGTTTTCATCTGAAACGATTCGATATTTACGGTGTGTTCATTTTATAGCATTTTCATACTTTGTGTAACTTAGGTGGATAGATGGATGGATGGATATTTGATATTGGTCTGTCTATCTCTCTATGGACTGCTGACTATAGATCCATATACCCACCCCCCTGGC